>NC_088231.1:22552265-22664765 GCF_036934945.1 Oncorhynchus masou masou
CAAGCCATGATGATGAGTTTCTCACATGACTGGCCTATCTGGGTGATGTTTTTTCTCGCCTGAATGATCTAAATCTAGAATTACAGGAACTCTCCGCAACTATATTCAATGTGCTGGACAAAATTGAGGCTATGATTAAGAAGCTGGGGCTATTTTCTGTCTGCATTAACAAGAACAACACACGGGTTTTCCCATCATTGTATGATTTTTTTGTGTGCAAATGAACTCAAGCTTATGGACAATGTCAAATGTGATAAAGCGACGCACCTGAGTGAGCTGGGTGTGCAATTACGGAGGTACTTTCCCGAAAAGGACGAAACAAACAACTGGATACGTTACCCCTTTCATGTCCTGCTTCCAGTCCACTTACCGATATATGAACAAGAGAGCCTCATTGAAATTGCAACAAGCAGTTCTGTGAAAATAGAATTTAATCAGAAGCCACTGCCAGATTGTTTGGATAGGGCTGCGCTCAGAGTATCCTGCCTTGGCAAACAGTACTGTTAAGACAGGAATGCCCTTTGCAACCATGCACCTATGTGAGAGTGGATTCTTGGCCCTCGCGAGCATGACAACTAAATACAGACTGTGTGTGGAAACGTATTTAAGACTGACTCTCTCTAATACAACCCAACATTGCAGAGTTAATCCTTTCAACCCTTCTCATTAACCAGTGGTGAGTTATTCACCATTTTTGATGAACAAATAAGGTTTTATATGTAAGATGGCTAAATAAAGAGCAAAACTATTGATTATTATTATTATTATAATATTATTATTTGTGCCCTGGTCCTGTAAGAGCTCTTTGTCACTTCCCACGAGCCGGGTTGTGATAAAAACTCACACTCATTCTTATGTTTAATAAATGTATCGTATAGAGCGTGTGTGTGGCAGGCTTACAATGATGGCAAATAGCAACATTTGAGAGTGCACTGACCCTGGTGCTAGAGGGGGTACAGCTGGAGGTTGAATGTTTGAAGGGGTACGGGACTATAAAAAGTTTGGGAACCACTGTGCTAGATCAATTGACTGTTTCACTGTACACCAGATCTGCTAGATCCATAGACATTAAGGCCAGTACATAGTGAATGGACTGACGTCGTCCACTTATTTCTTATGGAGAAGTTCCGATGGCGAATGAATCCGGAAGTGTTTTAATTTGAAGCGTGCCATATTGCTGAATGGGACTGAATGTTACCCAGAAAATCGCTAAGGATCATGTTGAAAGCAGCCGTCACTAGCAAAGCATCATGGTCGATGTAGTCGTTTTCATCCTGCCTGAGAGCACGTGCATGAGGGCGTGAGCCTCTCAGCCTGCCGGCCCGTGATTGGTCTGTGTCAGGACGTGGTCCTGTGTGACAACAATATAGTGATCAGAATTTATCACTATTTAATTAAATATCCCGATTTGTAGAGAATTTTAAAATTAATTCACATAGGCGATCAAACTTGATCTTAGTAAACAAATTGTTGAGCCCAAAACAGTATCTTTAAAAAATGGGACCGTTCTAGCGATCGTAAAGGATTTAGGCTTTTTTTGGGCACCGCTAGTTTGCTATGCAGTGGGCGACCAACAAAGTACTTGACTTCATGCTCCAAACCGGACACTGGGGGCCTGGCTTGATCCAAATAGTAGCCTAATTGTTTTCTAAAAAATATATATATATATATTTTAGGTGCGCTTGATTTACTGTATTTTTACAGATCAGGGTTGGACGGATTACAATACAAGTAATTTAATGTAATCCATTTTATTACCTCGAAACAAGTGTTATTTAATTTTTAACATATGCTGTTCCCATCCAACACAATGGATTTTCAACCTAAACGGACATGTAACGGATACAAGATAAATCTGATCATCTCATTAGTTAGATGATCAATTGTGCGATACTCTGCATGTAGACAAGAGTTTCTTAAACTATGGGTCGGGACCGAAAGTGGGCCCTGAGCATGTGGGAGGTGGGTTGCAAGTTACAGTACATCTACACACTGTTTCTTCATAATTTGGGTCATTGGAGGACAATTTAGGTCACGGGAGGAAGGCCCATTTCTAATTTGGATCTTGAGCTGAAAAAGTTAAAGAACCCTTGATGTAGATTATTCAAAGAGTTTGCAAAAACAAGTAGATCTGTCAGCAAAGACAGATTTTTGCGTACTTCGATGGCTCTGGTCACTTATCAGTTGATACCAGGCTTCTGAGAAGGAAGCTGGCTGTGGACGCTTATCAGTTGAAACCAGGCTGCTGAGTAGGCATCTGGTTTGTCATGTGTGTCTTCCCAGTGTTTGGAAAGTAAACAGGATGCAGCTGTGTTGATTAATTAAAAACAACCTTTTGATGTGAGAGTTAATTTCTCAGTAAGTAGGGGTCAGACTTTTTTTGTTTAAAAAAAGTTTTTGTGGAAAGGGCGGCAGGGTAGCCTAGTGGTTAGAGCGTTGGACTAGTAACCGGAAGGTTGTGAGTTCAAACCCCCGAGCCGACAAGGTACAAATCTGTCGTTCTGCCCCTGAACAGGCAGTTAACCCACTGTTCCCAGGCCGTCATTGAAAAAAAATAAGAATGTGTTCTTAACTGACTTGCCTGGTTAAATAAAAAAAAAAAGTTAAAAATTAACTTGTAAGTCGCTCTGGATAAGAGCGTCTGCTAAATGACTTAAATGTTAAATGAAAGCAACCAAGGAAAGCAATCAAGGAAAGCAACCAAGGAAAGCATATTTTTGGAGTTTGGGATATTTCAAATAGACGAGAGCAGATCAGTTAATGTTCAGTAAGGGGTATATTTAATCAGATCCGGATTAGCCGACATCCACATAGCAGTTGTTTTGATGGTGTCAGAGGTGGAACTGCGTTAGAGCTGTCAAATCCACAAGCAGCTCCTGGCATTGTACACTGAGTGTACTAAATATTAGGAACACCTCCGTATTATTGACTTGCATCCCCTTTAACCCAGAGAGCAGCCTCAATTCCTCGGGGCCTGGACTCTACAAGGTGTCCAAAGCATTCCACAGGGATGCTGGCCCATGTTGACTACAATGCACAGTTGTGTCAAGTTGGCTGGATGTCCTTTGGGTGGTGGACCATTCTTGATACACACAGGAAACTGTTGAGTGTGAAAACCCCAGCAGCTTTGCGGTTCTTGACACACTCAAAACTGTGCGCCTGGCACCTACTACCATACCCTGTTCAAAGGCACTTAAATATTTTGTCTTACCCATTCACCCTCTGAATGGCACACATACACAATCCATGTCTCAAGGCTTAAACATCTTTAACCTGTCTCCTCCCCTTCATCCACACAGATTGAAGTGGATTTAACAGGTGACATCAGTAAGAGATCATAGCTTTCACCTGGATTCACCTGGTCAGTCTATGTCATGGAAAGAGCAAGTGCTCCTAATGTTTTGTACACTCAGTGTACCTAATGCAGACATTGCCATTGGCTACACAGATTTGCATTAAGAGATCCCATGCAGCCTTGTTTACACTTTCGAACCCAGGAATGATTAGGATGATAGAATCCACATGATTTATTTGAATGATTTTTCCATTTGAGCGTCATTTCTATAATAGTCTACACTTTCTCGTTCTGAACTTCTAACACAAGTGTGTGGCTTCGTGACATTGATGGCAAGAGCAGCCACTCACAGACACAGTTCAACCCCCAACACCACCGAAACATCCGCTATGCAGCTGTCTGCTGTCGCCTTAACACTTGATCTGATTGAATGCAGGTCAAAACATTTTGGGGAACTGAAAGGACAAGCTTCCATTCCCACTGAAAGTCACCAAGGACGCTGTTGTTTCTAAACCACCATGCCATTTGGGTCCTGGTGGAAAGTAGTGCACTACGTAGGGAATAAGGTGCTGTTTTGTCCCTGATGTAGACAAATGTGATCGCTATCATGGGTTTGTCATGAAATAACCTCTACGCTCCTGTCTCCCCAAGGATGGAAGAAGTTTAAGTCCAGTTTGTACTACCTCTCTACTGAGAAGAAATCCTGGACAGAGAGCAGGCAGGACTGTCTGGGACGAGGAGCACACCTGGTGATCATTAACAGCAAAGAGGAACAGGTGAGAGGGAGTTAGTCAATTATATTTTTGATAATTTCAACATTTTGTTTCTATTTCAACTCGTGTTTGTTTTTCACTTTATCATGTCGCTATCTTTAACCAATGTTTGCAAGCCCCCCCTCCAAAAATAAAACGTGAATAGTCCTGACAGAAAAGCATGTTTGTATGTGATTCAAGATCTTTTCTTTGTGACAAAACAATAGGAATTTATCCATGAATGGAGTGGATGCTTGGATATCTATCTTGGTTTCCATGACACCAATACAGAGGGGGTTTGGGAGTGGATTAACGATGGCACATTAGACCAATCATCAGCTCCTGTCACTACGTGAGTGGACCTGTTCTGGATGATATTTTACAGTCTAATTCCTAACAAATTCCTTTTAACCGTCTGATTATCTGTGTTGGTATTGGATGACTTTTTACTGTCTGTTTCTATGTACTTCTATAGTTAGGGCCATCTACTTTAAGTGCTGCCTGTCTTCCCAGTAGCCTACTTGGTGCGTGAACTGCTGACTGCTCATAACTTCCAGATGATTGTTGACACAGCAACCAGGATTAAGGGGCAGGGCCACTTGGGACTGTTGTTGTTTTGGGTAATCAGTGGCTGTATTGGAGGGGGAGTGGTTTATCCTCTCCTAGGCAATCAGAAATGAGCACCTGTAGAAATGAGCAAATGTGTTCTTCACCTTTGAAAGGCAATTAGCATTTAGTACTGGTACGTCAGTCTCCCCTGTTTCCTCAGCGGCAGCTGTCATGTCAGTGGTGGTCTTGTTGCCAAAACTAAGATGGTCGTCGAAACAAAGGCGGTTCTGCCGAGTTGTTCTGCAGAGTTGTTCAAGGAAGGCTCCACACCACTCTCTCACTCCAGTGTCTTACCCAGCTCCTTTCTGATGAACTAATTTTGCTCTTTTGTAGATTTGGAAACTATTAGTGTGTTCTATACCTGTTCGCTCCTCTCCCTGTAGGCTTTAAAGACACTCCCCACCCTTCCACTACAGCCCTTCTAATGTAGTGTACCCTGCACGCACAACCCATGTGGAGTTCCTGGTTTTCCCATCTGCGGTCAAGTACAAAGAGTTCATCTCAGCCTATGCTGCTTTTCAGTGCCTTGACTTTTTGGCTCTGACGGAGACATGGATCACCCCTAGAGAACACTGCTACTCCAGCTGCTCTCTCTTCATCTGACTACGTGTTCTCTCATAGTTCGAGAACATCTGGTCGTCGTGGTGATGGCACAGGACTACTCAGTTCTCCTAAGTGGAGATGTTCTCTTGTCTCCCTCTCACCTGTCCATCTCCTCATTTCAATTTCATGTTGTCACTGTCAATTGTCCACTTGAGTTTAACATTGTTGTTATCTATCGCCCACCAGGTGCCCTTAGAGAGTTACTCAATGAGCTTGACACCTTAAAGCTAATTTACTGACAATGGGTCACCGCTCTTCGTATTTGGTGACTTACACCTCCTGACGTTGGCCTTTGATTAATTTCTTTCCTTCATTTCCGATTAATTTTCCCTCCTTGCCTCTTTTGACCTCACCTTTACCCAGTCCCTTCCCACTCACAAGGCAGACAATACGCTTGACCTCATCTTTACTAGAGGCTGTTCGCCTCCTATTCTCACTGACACCCTCCAGGTCTCTGTTCGCCTCCTAATCTCACTGCAACCCTCCAGGTCTCTGTTCTCCTCCTAATCTCACTGCAACCCTCCAGGTCTCTGTTCTCCTCCTAATCTCACTGCAACCCTCCAGGTCTCTGTTCTCCTCCTATTCTCACTGCAACCCTCCAGGTATCTGCTCTCCTACTAATCTCACTGCAACCCTCCAGGTCTCTGTTCTCCTCCTAATCTCACTGCAACCCTCCAGGTCTCTGTTCACTACTTTGTTTCCTTTTCTGTCTCCCTTTCCTCCAACCCTAACCACTCAGCACCTATCTAGATAGCCATGCGCCGTCACAATCTTCTCTCTCTCTCTCCCACTACGCTCTCCTCTTCTATCCTATCATCTCTCCCTTCTGCTAAATCCTTCTCCCTCCTGTCTCCCGATTCTGCCTTTTTGACCCTACTCTCCTCCCTTTCCACATCATATGACTCACACTGTCCCCTTTCCTCCCTGGCCGGCTTGGACCTCCCCTCCCCTCCTGCCCCGTGGCTGTGACTCATTGCGAGCTTACAGAACAGGGCTGTGGGCAGCTGAGTGAAAAGGGTGGAAAATGTAACTTCCACCCGACAACCTGACCCCATTCCCTCCTCCAGACCATCTCTGGAGACCTTCTCTCTTTCCTCATCAACTCATCCCTGACCACTGGCTGCGTCCCCTCTTGACTTCAAAATGTCCCGATCCGCTCCTCTCCTCAAGAAACCAACACTCGACTCCTCTGACATCAAAAACTACAGACCGGTTTCCTTTTTAAATTTTCTGTCCAAAACACTTGAGCGTGCGGTCTCTGACCAACTCTCTCCCAACCCGGGCACTCAGTTCTCCCACCTCTGGTCTCTTGGCCCTCCCACCTTTACGGAAGCCCAGTCCAATCTCTTCCCCCTGAAGCTAGGACAACAATCTTCCAAAAAACATCTGAAAGCTGACATCTTCAGAAAGTAGCTTAAATCATCCCACATAACCCCCCACCACCACACCACACCCACCCAGAAGCCTTTCATGAACTAACACTCACACTTGACTTTTTCCACCCTTACTAGCTCTTACCTTACCTTACTGGCTCTTACCTAACCTTACTAGCTCTTACCTTACTAGCTCTTACCTTACCTTACCAGCTCTTACCTTACTAGCTCTTACCTTACCAGCTCTTACCTTACTAGCTCTTACCTTACCAGCTCTTACCTTACTAGCTCTTACCTTACCATCTCTTACCTTACTAGCTCTTACCTTACCTTACTAGCTCTTACCTAACCTTACTAGCTCTTACCTAACCTTACTAGCTCTTACCTTACCTTACCATCTCTTACCTTACTAGCTCTTACCTAACCTTACTAGCTCTTACCTTACCTTACTAGCTCTTACCTTACCTTACTAGCTCTTACCTTACCTTACTAGCTCTTACCTAACCTTACTAGCTCTTACCTTACCTTACTAGCTCTTACCTAACCTTACTAGCTCTTACCTAACCTTACCATCTCTTACCTTACTAGCTCTTACCTTACCTTATTAGCTCTTACCTAACCTTACTAGCTCTTACCTAACCTTACCAGCTCTTACCTTACTAGCTCTTACCTAACCTTACTATCTCTTACCTAACCTTACTAGCTCTTACCTTACCTTACTAGCTCTTACCTAACCTTATTAGCTCTTACCTAACCTTACTAGCTCTTACCTAACCTTACCATCTCTTACCTTACTAGCTCTTACCTTACCTTACTAGCTCTTACCTTACTAGCTCTTACCTTACCATCTCTTACCTTACTAGCTCTTACCTAACCTTACTAGCTCTTACCTTACCTTACTAGCTCTTACCTTACCTTACTAGCTCTTACCTTACCTTACTAGCTCTTACCTTACCTTAATAGCTCTTACCTTACCAGCTCTTACCTTACTAGCTCTTACCTTACCTTACTAGCTCTTACCTTACCAGCTCTTACCTTACCTTATTAGCTCTTACCTTACCTTACTAGCTCTTACCTTACCTTACTAGCTCTTACCTTACCTTACTAGCTCTTACCTTACCTTACTAGCTCTTACCTTACCTTACTAGCATTTACCTTACCTTACTAGCTCTTACCTTACCTTACTAGCTCTTACCTTACCTTACCTTACTAGCTCTTACCTTACTAGCTCTTATCTTACCTTACTAGCTCTTATCTTACCTTACTAGCTCTTACCTTACCTTACTAGCTCTGACTTTGCTGATTGATAGCTACTTTACAGAGGAAAAATGTACCTACTATGACTGTGATATGTGGTTGTCCCAGCTAGCTATCTGAAGATGAATTCACTCACTGTAAGTCTCTCTGGGTAAGAGTGTCTGCTAAATGACTCAAATGTAAATGTCATATGTGTTGGATGTCTTTTTACCTTCTGTTTCCCTGTGTTGTTCCATGTGACTTTTTACCGTCTGACTATCTGTGGTGTTCCATGTGACTTTTCACCATCTGACTATCTGTGGTGTTGTTCCATGTGACTTTTTACCATCTGACTATCTGTGGTGTTGTTCCATGTGACTTTTTACCATCTGACTATCTGTGGTGTTGTTCCATGTGACTTTTTACCATCTGACTATCTGTGGTGTTGTTCCATGTGACTTTTTACCGTCTGACTATCTGTGGTGTTCCATGTGACTTTTCACCATCTGACTATCTGTGGTGTTGTTCCATGTGACTTTTTACCATCTGACTATCTGTGGTGTTGTTCCATGTGACTTTTTACCGTCTGACTATCTGTGTTGTTCCATGTGACTTTTTACCATCTGACTATCTGTGGTGTTCCATGTGACTTTTCACCATCTGACTATCTGTGGTGTTGTTCCATGTGACTTTTTACCGTCTGACTATCTGTGTTGTTCCATGTGACTTTTTACCGTCTGACTATCTGTGGTGTTCCATGTGACTTTTTACCATCTGACTATCTGTGGTGTTGTTCCATGTGACTTTTTACCGTCTGACTATCTGTGGTGTTGTTCCATGTGACTTTTTACCGTCTGACTATCTGTGTTGTTCCATGTGACTTTTTACCATCTGACTATCTGTGGTGTTGTTCCATGTGACTTTTTACCGTCTGACTATCTGTGGTGTTGTTCCATGTGACTTTTTACCGTCTGACTATCTGTGCTGTAGCCTGTTTGATTGCTTTTTTGACTACTTTTTACCTTCTGTTTCCCTGTGTTGTTCCATGTGACTTTTTACCTTCTGTTTCCCTGTGTTGTTCCATGTGACTTTTTACCGTCTGACTATCTGTGCTGTAGCCTGTTTGATTGCTTTTTTGACTACTTTTTGCCATCTGTTTTGTTATAGGTATTGGAGGGATGGGGAACCAAACGATGCAAATCAGGGTGAAGACTGCGCTCATCTCGCAAAGATGGCATCAGACCCACTAAAGAGTTGGAACGACGTACCATGCACAACGAATATCCACTGGATGTGCGAGAAGACAACGTCCACATTGTAACTATGTGTTTAGAGTTTTGAAACATGAGACATTTTGATGATCTGTTTTAGATTTTTGTGTTAAGCTCATTCTTGTGAAAATTTGTCAAAGTGATTGGGGGGAAAAAACATTGGTAAATTGACCCTTATCTGAGCATGGTGGGCTAACACAGTCTGGTCTTGCACATATGACCCTGGTTCAAATCCCAGCCGGTGACATAAACAGCCTAAAATGATCATTTGGATATCCAATGTGACTAGATTATGTTTTATTTTGTAATGAAATCCCAACATTATATTATCAGAAACTGTTATGGAATTAAGTGGACTGGCGAAGCTGCTTAAGTAATAGAAATCCTGATGTATTAGCAAAGAAACGTAACAGCTTATTATTTAACAGTACAAAGTCAGTATAGACCATGTATGCTGTACTGGTAATATTTTAGCTCAGTAGACCATGTATGCTGTACTGGTAATATAATATGTTATTATAGACCATGTATGCTGTACTAGTAATATTTTAGCTCAGTCGACCATGTATGCTGTACTGGTAATATTTTAGCTCAGTAGACCATGTATGCTGTACTGGTAATATAATATGTTATTATAGACCAAGTATGCTGTACTGGTAATATAATGGCTCAGTATAGACCATGTATGCTGTACTGGTAATAATAGTGCAAAAGCCTTGGTGTACGGGTGTGTAGAAAATAATTGATACTTTGTCTGGACTACTGTCGCCACCTGGCGAAATAGATTGGAGCTTGCACTTCAGTTCCTCCTTCCATCGCTCTGGTCCAGAGCGTTAGTGCGCATTCTCTTATATCTTACGCGTTGAACACACTGACTGTGACCTTGCGTTTTGGGACACCAGAAGTCCATTAATTTCCAATGGAACGCTGCGTTGCCTTTGACAATTGCTTTGCAGAGGCTGTTTCAGTGCGTTCTGTGTGGTTTATACGTTGGATTTATCGAACGCATACGTCAAACTGTATGCGTTAACGGGTTGACAGAAATGGTAACATAAGGTGAATGTTGAACTTTTGTTGCACACATGTTTAGATGACGCAGCGAACTATTTTGCGCAGGGACAGTCGGTGTGTTCAAAGCGTAATCTATGAAGTGAAACGCGCACTAACGCCCTGGACCAGAGCTAGGCCTATGACTATCAGCTACTATGAAAAAAAGTGATTAATCGATTCATGTTGAGGTGGAAGAATAAAATGAAAAATTTCCTACAATATGCTGCCAATATCCCTATAAATAGTATGCCTTAATGTGTGATATTAATAAACATTTAAATAAAAAAATACAATATCCAAATGTAAGTCAATATCATGAACATCATAAATACCACCTTCCCACCACTTTAATGCCCCTTCAACTCGTAATTACTAGTGGGAAATCCCTGAGCTCCAACTTCTCCCACATGTTGACCTCTGATGTCACCTACTAAGGAAATGATCTCGATAAGTGCATTCTAGGCAGTTAAATTTAATACAACATTATTTATAAAAACAATCTACTAATATGTTTTTTGAACACTAATTGGCTTACTCTTGGCCTTCCAAGTTGGCGCAGCGGTCTAAGGCACTGCAGCTCAGTGCTAGAGGCCTCACTACAGACACCCTGGTTCGAATCCAGACTGTATCACAACCGGCTGTGATTGGGACCATATCCCGGCGCACACTTGGCCTAGCGTCGTCTGAGTTTGCCGGTGTGGCAGTCATTGAAAATAAGAATTTGTTCTTAACTGACTTGCGTAGTTAAATATTACCTAGCAGCTTGTTGGCCATTATCTTATCGGCATTTCTCAATGAGGTCAAAGCATGCGAATGCATCCAACTGGTATTTACCACTCCACAACTGTTCATTACACGGCCATCCTCATATTCGTGATCATATCTGTACGTTGATACTCGTGCTTGTAAAAACGTCAATGTTTAACGTGCCTGAGTAGATGTTGGCAAATACCTATCTCCCTGCACGTTTATAGACCAAACAACCTGCAGAGTAGGAGCCGCGGAGGGGTGTGTGTTCCACCTGTGTCTCCTCAACTTGCAGTGGGCGGACAATTTTGCTCTCAGTCAGAATGCGAGTTGGCGTTTCATCTTTTTTTCCTACCCTCACCCGTTTGTTAGATATTAAGCACATTGATAGCTTGATAGCAAACGTCCTTGCCATGTGATTTATCATAGCAGCAGACTAACGTGAATGACCACACCGAAACAGAAGTGAATGTGATCGGGTGAAATTATGAAGCGACTGGACAGAGAAACACAGCTTTACTCTATCCAATCAGAACAGCAGGATCAATATACAGCCCACCCTTCTCTTTACAGACAGGCAAACTAGCCAGTTGAGCTATTTAGATGATGTAGCAGCTCCTCACTTGACTGACTGACAAGAGAAAGATGCGTTTCCGATCACGGATAATAAAGAAAGACTCGGATCATAATCGTATCAAGAGAATTGCTCATTTCCTTCACCATACTTGCTTGTTCGAATAGTCGGCACACCTCTAGTAATAACCACCTCCCAATTGGTTATGAATGCAGCATAAATTGACGGAGTAATGCTGCATTCATGTCAAGTGGTAAGTACCAGTTGTGAAGTCATAATACCAGTTGATGCATTCACATGCTTTGAACTCTTTGAGAAACTGCAACTGGCTAAAAAACAAAAAGCTGCCTCAACCATGGACATCAACCATGGGCATCATGCTTGTAAACAAATTATAATGTTACAAAACCATATTAATAGATTACTTTTTATAAATAAGGTTTTGTTGCACTTAACTGCAGAAAATGCTGTTCTGGAAGTAATTTTCTTAGTAGATGACGACAAAGGTCAGCATGTGGGAGAAGTCTGAGCTCAGGGATGATAAACGTGTTTTCCTCTAGTAATTACCAGTTGGAGGGGACGTTCAATAAGATGTTTTTTTCCCAGTCGTACATGGCAAATACAACCTTTCCACGTGGTTATGAACGTAGCATTAGCCTACAACTTCTGTCATCGCACTGTTCAATGATTCTGCTTTTTCGGTCGGTGAGGAAATATTAGGGTGAAAGGTTAGGCAACGTTATAACTCCAATGCCAGTAACAAAGCCCACAGTTCCCTTCCGGACACTGCGACAGATCGGTTACTATACCCAATCCTGAGATCCACTGACGAGCCAACTTTCTCCAGCAGACTTGGGCGAGCCTGAACTGAAACAGCAGACGCGCAAGTACGGACCAAACGGTAAAGTAAACAGACATATCCACACTTTCTACCCTAATATTCAGTGTTTGTCTAGTACAAATGTTTATCGAATTTACAAGTTCCGCGTTTATGAGACGTTGGCCTACACTCATTCAGTCGATTTCGCGGTGGCTTAATTACGCGTTTATTAACGGATGTCGTGCGAGTGAGGATTCGCTTTCGCTAAAAGTAGGACTAGTTCCATTCCGTTATCTGGCTGCTTGGATGAGATGCTTATTACCAGCACGCATGTAGTTTACGGGCAGGGTTCCTCCGCTCCTCGCCTTTTTGTTGTTGTTGCTGAAGTAGATCTATTCCGCATGTTGACGCCTGAGAAACGTTGAATTAATAACACATATTTGATCATTTTTACATTAAAGCATAACGGCTAGCATAGAATAGCTTGATCGTCTGTTTTAAACCAAGAATTCAACTTCAACCACAAACAACGACTATAGGAATAGGAGTTGGTTGCATGTCGGCTACAGTTGGCATACAAATAGATCTGGGACCAGCCTTGGGTTGAGTTGTCTTGTCTGAACACGTGCATATATTGCATTCCATAAAAGCCCATTCATCACAACTATATTTCATGAACGGCTGCTTTAGTTCATTGCTGGAGTGTCATTTCTCTGTATGAAGTGGACATTCGAGATCAAAGTCGTTACAGCCACCTATAAAGTAACCCATAGCAACACTGTTGCAAAGTAGCTGAAATGAAGCTGTCTGAAATCCACAGTGGCAATGCTTAGATCTATTCCATTCAATTACCAAATACTTTAATGGAAAACATAGATGACAATATTTAATCAGCTTTAAATATAGCTAGGTAAGGAATGCACTCGATGTACATGGGCTGCTGAGTGGTGCAGCGGTCTAAGGCACTGCATATCAGTGCAAGAGGTGTCACTACAGTCTCTGGTTCAAATCCAGGTATCACATCAGGCCGTGATTGGGAGCCCCGTAGGGCGCCGCACAATTGGCCCAGCTTTGTCCGGGGTAAGCCATCATTGTAAATAAGAATATGTTCTTAACTGACTTGCCTAGTTAAATAAAGGTTCAGCCAGAAAATAAAATGTAGAGTGTGAAGACTAGGATAGCTGGACATACTTCTGTTTTATCAGGGGCGCAACTTTCACTGGGGAGGGGGGGGGGGGGCATGCAGATATTTCAATTTTTTCCACCCCAGTTTTATAATTGGAAATGTGATACAAAACGAGGCAAATGTGTGCTTTAGGACCATGTGGATGCCTCCGAGTGGTCGGGTAGGCTGGTAATAATATATGTATTGTTATGCCCCCCCACTTCTAAAACCAAAGTCGCGCCCTTGAGTTTCCGCATATTCAGGTAGAATCAAGTAGAATCATTTGATGTACAATAATAATACTTTATTGTCCGTTATCTTGCAGGAGTGAATGAAAATGTATTTTGCTCCCAACCCAAAGTTGTTTTATGTCACCTGCCCTGCGTAAACATGGCTAAACAATAGTTTTCATGACCTGCCCTGAGTAAACATGGCTAAACAATAGTTTTCATGACTTGCCCTGAGTAAACATTGGGACAAAGTCGTTTTCATGACCTGCCCTGAGTAAACATAGCTGTGATAGGGTTTATTAGCATATGCACAAAGGAATGCAAATATTTACGCTGTGATTTCAACCCAAGACACACAACACATGTTCAATATCTCCCTCTGTCTCTCTCATACACTCAGACCACTGTCTCCTCCTCTTCCCTCCAGCCAGTCTCTACAGATCTACTGTTTTCGACCAGAGGAACAGAGCACCATGGTTGTGTCCAAGGCCTGGACGTTACGCCAGCACTTCCAGGGTTTCCCCAAGGCTAGTGACTTCCATCTGAAGGAGGAGACGCTGCCGCAGCCCAAGAATGGACAGGTGAGGATAGGATAGACTTTGAAGGGCAATTCCACCATTTTCCAACCTTATATCTCCATCATATGCAGCACAATAACAGCGTCTACTACATATGTGGAAATTTTGCATTTCTATGTTTTGTAGAAAAAAAGTTCTACTCGATGACATCATCAAAAGTTAATCTAGAAGAAAAAGAAACGCACACCTATTTAGGCGAGGTGCTGGCTCGCGGAGTAGAAAACTTGAAAATAAAAGAGAGCCGCACACTCTAGGAGCTCAGATGCAAAAATGTAATTACCAATGTTTCGACAGCCAAGCTGTCTTCATCAGGGTATAATCACAAACACTGCAGGATGACTTGTTTATACAGTGTCAAAAGACACAGGTGTCTGTAATCATGGCCAAGAGTGGCCTAATATCATTGGTTAATAATCAAATATTAAAATGGCACACAAAGAACAACATACAAACAACAAATGGATAGCATACGATCATAAATTCATTTGACTACACAAGCTTACAAACAATTACAATGGCAAAGTCACAATAATCACAAGAATGGCTTCAGATCAAAGTCTACGTTGAGACCGAAGGGAGCAAGGGTCTTTAAGTTAAAGATCCAGGCAGCCTCTCATTTTAACAATAAATTATTAAGGTCACCCCCTCTTCTAGGGAGGGTGACATGTTCAATGCCAATATAACGCAGAGACGAAATCGGGTGGCCTGCCTCCAAGAAGTGGGCCGCAACTGGGTAAGTTTTTACACCTAATGGTGCTACGATGCTCTGAGATACTTACTTTTAATTTGCGCTTTGTTTTACCCACACCATTTTTACCACAAGGACAAGTTATAAGATAAATAACTGCCTTAGTGGAGCACATAATAACACCTTTGATTGGGATCTGCTTCCCTGTTTGTGGGTGTTTGAAGGATCTACATTTATAAGTGCCATTGCATTGAGCACAGCCATTACATTTGTAGTTTCCATCCAGTTGGGGCGCAAATAGACGTTGTTCAGGAATATCTTGGGTTGGTAAATCAGAGTACCAACTGGTCTCTGAGATTTCTGCCCCGCGTGAATACGACCAAGGGACGGTCTGAAAACACATTCCCGAGACGATCATCGGATTTTAGAATGTGCCAATGTTTGTGAACGATTCCCTTAATTTGTTCAGAACGTTTTGAATAGCGGGTAGTTAGAACACAAGAATGTGTCTTTTTGCGAGACTTGAAAAAGGTCATGTCTCGTTTTGTTTAGAATTTTCTCAATTGCAATATTAATATGACCACTCTTGTAGCCCCTCTCCTTGAACTTTCTTTGCGTCTCAGCCAATTATCTGTCGAAATCTGATTGTGTTTTGCAAATTCTTTTGATTCGACAGAATTGGCTGTAGGGCAAACTATTTTTCAAGGGAAGTGGGTGACAGCCCTCAACAAACTGTTAGGATCAGTAGGTTTCCTGTAAAGATCAGTGTATAGAACATTATCTTCACACAAGATCAGATCAAGAACACTGATTAGACATGTATCTGATTACATAGTAAATCTCAGATGCTCAGAACAGGAGTGAAGAAAAGCATGGAACGCCTGGAGCTGTTTAGCATCACCCCTCCATAGAACACAAATATCATCAATATACCGTTTCCAAATAATGATGTTCGTCAAGAAAACATTTTTGAGAGGATTGAAAATAGACTGTTTCTCCATGTAACCCACATACAAATTAGCATAGTTAGGAGCCATGGGGGATTCCATAGCAGTACCCTTCGTCTGAATAAAGAAATAATTTAGAAACATTAAATAGTTATGTGTGAGTACTATTTCAGCCAATGTTATAATGCAGGCACTGGAAGGTAGTTCATTAGTGTCACGTTGCAGAAGAACATTTTCCATAGCTTCGAATACCGCCCTCGTGTGGAATATTAGTGTATAACGACTCAACATCAAAAGTAACCAACAAGGTATTCTCAGGGAGAGGATCAAGAGATTCATTGATAGAGATCATACTGCTGGTGTCCTTTACAAAGGAGGGGAGCTGTTCTGCGAGTGGTCTAATAAAAAAGTTAACAAAAGTAGATAGAGGGGCCGTTACTGCATCAATGCCCGCTACAATAGGAGCCGTTACTGCATCAATGCCCTCCACAATAGGGCGCCCTGGAGGTTTTGTAACATTCTTGTGTAATTTCGGCAAAGTATAGAAAGTGACTAGAATTAACCAATGATATTAGGCCACTCTTGGCCATGATTACAGACACCTGTGTTTTTTGACACTGTATAAACAAGTCATCCTGCAGTGTTTGTGATTATACCCCGATGAAGACAGCTTTGCAGTCGAAATGTTGGTAATTACATTTTTGCATCTGAGCTCATCTGAGTGTGCGGCTCTCTTTCATTTTCAATTCATCAAAAGTTAAAAACATTTTTAAAAACAGTGTTTTTCTAACGCTGAGATTTGCAGTGACGTGGGGAGCAAGAAATCACTGTTTTAATTCTACCCTGTGATGTCACAGAGAATACTTTTTGAGGACCTTCTTCTCTTTTTAACCACGGATCACAGAAACACACTGTTTTCACATGTAGACCCTGGATTGTTGCTGGAGATAAAGAATATGAAGTTGAAAGTGGCGGAATTGCCCCTTAATGTCCCAGAGGGGAAAATTGTCTTTGCGCCCTACCGGAAACTGCATCATTGTTCCATGGCATGTGAAATGACTTGATATCTGTGTTAAAAAACACGTGTTTTCTTTGCAAAACGGTGTCCACTAATGAATATACCCCTTAACAAATTATACATTTTTTTAGCAAAATATTTTCAGTTGCAAAATGTGTGTACTAATGAATAGACCACTGTTCAGGTGCTGTTGGAGGCTGTGTTCCTCAGTGTGGACCCTTACATGAGACCCTACAGCCAGACAATGATGAAGGAGGGAGACGTTATGATTGGATCACAAGTTGCCAAGTAAGGGTACATTATGGGGGAGGGAGGTGGGCATGTGGATGCAAACACATACTAGACTGACTGACAGTCATGTTGACACTATAGACTGACTGACACTCATGTTGACACTATAGACTGACTGACACTCATGTTGACACTATAGACTGACTGACACTCATGTTGACACACTATAGACTGACTGACACACATGTTGACACTATAGACTGACTGACAGTCATGTTGACACTATAGACTGACTGACACTCATGTTGACACTATAGACTGACTGACACTCATGTTGACACTACAGACTGACTGACACTCATGTTGACACACTATAGTCTGACTGACACTCATGTTGACACACTACAGACTGACTGACACTCATGTTGACACACTACAGACTGACTGACACTCATGTTGACACACTACAGACTGACTGCCAGTCATGTTGACACACACACTCACCTCTCTCTGTCTCTATCTCCCCCCTCCCCTCTCCAGGGTGATCCAGAGCTATAACCCCAGCTTCCCGGTGGGCTGCCATGTGGTCAGTGATTGTGGATGGAGGAGTCACTGGGTGTGTGATGGGGCAGAGCTGACCCCTGTGCTTCCCGACTGGCCCCAGGACATCCCCCTCTCCCTGGCCCTGGGGGCCATCGGCATGCCTGGGTAGGATGGATGGATCTCTCTCGATAGATAGATAGATAGATATGCAGACTGCCCTGTGTGGTTGAGAGGTGTGTGATATACAGTAGTGGTTATAACAGTGCTGATGGTGATGATGATATCTCTCTAGTCTGACAGCTCTGTATGGACTAGAGGAGGTGTGTGATATACAGTAGTGGTTATAACAGTGCTGATGGTGATGATGATATCTCTAGTCTGACAGCTCTGTAAGGACTAGAGGAGGTGTGTGATATACAGTAGTGGTTATAACAGTGCTGATGGTGATGATGATATCTCTCTAGTCTGACAGCTCTGTATGGACTAGAGGAGGTGTGTGATATACAGTAGTGGTTATAACAGTGCTGATGGTGATGATGATATCTCTCTAGTCTGACAGCTCTGTATGGACTAGAGGAGGTGTGTGATATACAGTAGTGGTTATAACAGTGCTGATGGTGATGATGATATCTCTAGTCTGACAGCTCTGTAAGGACTAGAGGAGGTGTGTGATATACAGTAGTGGTTATAACAGTGCTGATGGTGATGATGATATCTCTCTAGTCTGACAGCTCTGTATGGACTAGAGGAGGTGTGTGATATACAGTAGTGGTTATAACAGTGCTGATGGTGATGATGATATCTCTAGTCTGACAGCTCTGTATGGACTAGAGGAGGTGTGTGATATACAGTAGTGGTTATAACAGTGCTGATGGTGATGATGATATCTCTAGTCTGACAGCTCTGTAAGGACTAGAGGAGGTGTGTGATATACAGTAGTGGTTATAACAGTGCTGATGGTGATGATGATATCTCTCTAGTCTGACAGCTCTGTAAGGACTAGAGGAGGTGTGTGATATACAGTAGTGGTTATAACAGTGCTGATGGTGATGATGATATCTCTCTAGTCTGACAGCTCTGTAAGGACTAGAGGAGGTGTGTGATATACAGTAGTGGTTATAACAGTGCTGATGGTGATGATGATATCTCTAGTCTGACAGCTCTGTATGGACTAGAGGAGGTGTGTGATATACAGTAGTGGTTATAACAGTGCTGATGGTGATGATGATATCTCTCTAGTCTGACAGCTCTGTATGGACTAGAGGAGGTGTGTGATATACAGTAGTGGTTATAACAGTGCTGATGGTGATGATGATATCTCTCTAGTCTGACAGCTCTGTAAGGACTAGAGGAGGTGTGTGATATACAGTAGTGGTTATAACAGTGCTGATGGTGATGATGATATCTCTAGTCTGACAGCTCTGTAAGGACTAGAGGAGGTGTGTGATATACAGTAGTGGTTATAACAGTGCTGATGGTGATGATGATATCTCTAGTCTGACAGCTCTGTAAGGACTAGAGGAGGTGTGTGATATACAGTAGTGGTTATAACAGTGCTGATGGTGATGATGATATCTCTCTAGTCTGACAGCTCTGTAAGGACTAGAGGAGGTGTGTGATATACAGTAGTGGTTATAACAGTGCTGATGGTGATGATGATATCTCTCTAGTCTGACAGCTCTGTATGGACTAGAGGAGGTGTGTGATATACAGTAGTGGTTATAACAGTGCTGATGGTGATGATGATATCTCTCTAGTCTGACAGCTCTGTATGGACTAGAGGAGGTGTGTGATATACAGTAGTGGTTATAACAGTGCTGATGGTGATGATGATATCTCTCTAGTCTGACAGCTCTGTATGGACTAGAGGAGGTGTGTGATATACAGTAGTGGTTATAACAGTGCTGATGGTGATGATGATATCTCTAGTCTGACAGCTCTGTATGGACTAGAGGAGGTGTGTGATATACAGTAGTGGTTATAACAGTGCTGATGGTGATGATGATATCTGTCTAGTCTGACAGCTCTGTATGGACTAGAGGAGGTGTGTGATATACAGTAGTGGTTATAACAGTGCTGATGGTGATGATGATATATCTCTAGTCTGACAGCTCTGTATGGACTAGAGGAGGTGTGTGATATACAGTAGTGGTTATAACAGTGCTGATGGTGATGATGATATCTCTAGTCTGACAGCTCTGTATGGACTAGAGGAGGTGTGTGATATACAGTAGTGGTTATAACAGTGCTGATGGTGATGATGATATCTCTCTAGTCTGACAGCTCTGTATGGACTAGAGGAGGTGTGTGAGATAAAGAAGGGGGAGACTCTTCTGGTGAACGCTGCAGCAGGAGCCGTGGGCTCAGTGGTGGGACAGATCGCCAAGATCAAGGTACAACATTCCCCCAACGTTCCCAGAGCGTTCCCAACAAGTCTCAACAGTGTTAGTTACTTCCTGAAGATGAGTTGTGTTCTACATTCCATGTGTCTCTGTGTGTTACCAGTGACTTTCATAATGTATAGTGAGTCTGTGTAATAAGGTCTGTGTGTAGCTGCTGTAGAGAGTCAGGCGCATTGAGTAAAACACATATTTACTCATAATATTCACAACATACAACATAATAAACCGAGCCCACAATAACGGACCGTAATACAATAAACAACAACTCACAAACAAAACATTTTTATTTCATTTTTCTCCCCCCTTTATTTAACCAGGTGGGCAAGTTGAGAACAAGTTCTCATTTACAATTGCGACCTGGCCAAGATAAAGCAAAGCAGTTTGACACATCCAACAACAGAGTTACACATGGAGTAAAACAAACATACAGTCAATAATACAGTAGAAAAATAAGTCTATATACAATGTGAGCAAATGAGGTGAGATAAGGGAGGTAAAGGCAAAAAAAAGGCCATGGTGGCAAAGTAAATACAATATAGCAAGTAAAACACTGGAATGGTAGATTTGCAGTGAAGGAATGTGCAAAGTAGAAATAAAATAATGGGGTGCAAAGGAGCAAAATAAATAAATATAGTAAGGGATGAGGTAGTTGTTTGGGCTAAATTATAGATGGGCTATGTACAGGTGCAGTAATCTGTGAGCTGCTCTGACAGCTGGTGCTTAAAGCTAGTGAGGGAGATAAGTGTTTCCAGTTTCAGAGATTTTTGTAGTTCATTCCATTCATTGGCAGCAGAGAACTTGAAGGAGTAATTGGCTGTGGGGGTGACCAGAGAGATAAACCTGCTGGAGCAGAGGTTAAATAATGAACATGTAATTGGGGAATAGAAACCAGGTGTGTAGAAAACAAAGACAAAACAAATGGAAAATGAAAAGTGGCTCAGTGGTGGCTAGAAGACCGGTGACGTTGACCGCCGAACGCCACCCGAACAAGGAGAGGGACCGACTTTGGCAGAAGTCGTGACACTGTGTGTGTGTGTGTGTGTGTGTGTCCGTCCTCAGGGCTGCAGAGTGGTGGGCTGTGCGGGGACAGATACCAAGGTGTCCTATCTAAAGGAGCTGGGTTTTGACCAGGTCTTCAACTACAAGACTGCCACCTCTCTGGAGGAATCACTCAGGGAGGCCGCGCCACACGGATACGACTGCTACTTTGAGAACGTGAGGTCACTGCACCACTCGCACACACACACTCTTTGTGTGTGTGGACATGCGTGTGTGTGGACATGCGTGTGTGTGTGTGTGTGTGTGTGCGTGTGTTCGTGTGTGTGTGCGTGTGTGTGTGTGTGTGTATCAAAGCTCAATCTCTCTCTCCGTCCAGGTTGGGGGGAAGTTCTCCAGTGTAGTGATGCCTCAGATGAGAGAGTATGGCAGAATAGCTGTGTGTGGAAGCATCTCCATGTACAACGACACCACACCACAGACAGGTATACTGTCCACACCACAGACAGGTCTACTGTCCACACCACAGACAGGTCTACTGTCCACACCACAGACAGGTATACTGTCCACACTACAGACAGGTCTACTGTCCACACCACAGACAGGTCTACTGTCCACACCACAGACAGGTCTACTGTCCACACCACAGACAGGTATACTGTCCACACCACAGACAGGTCTACTGTCCACACTACAGACAGGTCTACTGTCCACACCACAGACAGGTCTACTGTCCACACCACAGACAGGTCTACTGTCCACACCACAGACAGGTCTACTGTCCACACCACAGACAGGTATACTGTCCACACCACAGACAGGTCTACTGTCCACACCACAGACAGGTATACTGTCCACACTACAGACAGGTCTACTGTCCACACCACAGACAGGTCTACTGTCCACACCACAGACAGGTATACTGTCCGCACCACAGACAGGTCTACTGTCCACACCACAGACAGGTCTACTGTCCACACCACAGACAGGTCTACTGTCCACACCACAGACAGGTCTACTGTCCACACCACAGACAGGTATACTGTCCACACCACAGACAGGTATACTGTCCACGCCACAGACAGGTCTACTGTCCACGCCACAGACAGGTCTACTGTCCACGCCACAGACAGGTCTACTGTCCACGCCACAGACAGGTCTACTGTCCACGCCACAGACAGGTCTACTGTCCACACCACAGACAGGTATACTGTCCACACCACAGACAGGTATACTGTCCACACCACAGACAGGTCTACTGTCCACACCACAGACAGGTCTACTGTCCACACCACAGACAGGTATACTGTCCACACCACAGACAGGTCTACTGTCCACACCACAGACAGGTCTACTGTCCACACCACAGACAGGTCTACTGTCCACACCACAGACAGGTATACTGTCCACACCACAGACAGGTATACTGTCCACACCACAGACAGGTATACTGTCCACACCACAGACAGGTATACTGTCCACACCACAGACAGGTCTACTGTCCACACCACAGACAGGTATACTGTCCACACCACAGACAGGTATACTGTCCACACCACAGACAGGTATACTGTCCACACCACAGACAGGTATACTGTCCACACCACAGACAGGTCTACTGTCCACACCACAGACAGGTATACTGTCCACACCACAGACAGGTCTACTGTCCACACCACAGACAGGTATACTGTCCACACCACAGACAGGTATACTGTCCACACCACAGACAGGTATACTGTCCACACCACAGACAGGTATACTGTCCACACCACAGTTATTTATTTATATTTCAGGGCCGTATGTACACACCCATATGATCTTACTGTATCTGTGGAACTGGTTAATATTTGGCTACTGTATGTGTTTATATTTCAGGGCCGTATGTACACACCCATATGATCTTCAAGCAGCTGAGGATGGAGGGCTTCCTGTGTGCTCGCTGGAAACACAAACACCAGCAGTCACTGAGGAGGCTGATGGCCTGGATGACTGAGGTACAGAGAGAGGGTTCTACTAGCAGGGTTCTATTACTATTGTTCTATTACCAGGTTTCTATTACCAGTGTTCTATTACCAGTGTTCTATTATTAGTGTTCTATTACCAGTGTTCTATTATTAGTGTTCTATTACCAGTGTTCTATTACTAGTGTCTATTACCAGTGTTCTATTACTAGTGTTCTATTACCAGTGTTCTATTATTAGTGTTCTATTACCAGTGTTCTATTATTAGTGTTCTATTACCAGTGTTCTATTATTGGTGTTCTATTACCAGTTTTCTATTACTAGTGTTCTATTACCAGTGTTCTATTATTAGTGTTCTATTACCAGTGTTCTATTATTAGTGTTCTATTACCAGTGTTCTATTATTGGTGTTCTATCACCAGTTTTCTATTATTAGTGTTCTATTACCAGTGTTCTATTACTAGTGTTCTATTACCAGTTTTCTATTATTAGTGTTCTATTACCAGTGTTTTATTACTAGTGTTCTATTACCAGTGTTCTATTATTAGTGTTCTATTACCAGTGTTCTATTAGTAGTGTTCTATTACCAGTGTTCTATTATTAGTGTTCTATTACCAGTGTTCTATAATTAGTGTTCTATTACCAGTGTTCGATTATTAGTGTTCTATTACCAGTGTTCTATTATTAGTGTTCTATTACCAGTGTTCTATAATTAGTGTTCTATAATTAGTGTTCTATTACCAGTGTTCTATTACCAGTGTTCTACTACCAGTGTTGTACTACCAGTGTTGTATTACCAGTGTTCTATAATTAGTGTTCTATTACCAGTGTTCTAATACCAGTCTTCTATAATTAGTGTTCTATTACCAGTGTTCTATTACCAGTGTTGTATTACCAGTGTTGTATTACCAGTGTTGTATTACCAGTGTTGTATTACCAGTGTTGTATTACCAGTGTTGTATTACCAGTGTTGTATTACTAGTGTTGTATTACCAGTGTTGTATTACCAGTGTTGTATTACCAGTGTTGTATTACCAGTGTTGTATTACCAGTCTTCTATAATTAGTGTTGTATTACTAGTGTTCTACTACTAGTGTTGTATTACTAGTGTTGTATTACCAGTGTTGTATTACCAGTGTTGTATTACCAGTGTTCTATTACTAGTGTTCTATTACCAGTGTTGTATTACCAGTGTTGTATTACCAGTGTTGTATTACCAGTGTTGTATTACCAGTGTTGTATTACCAGTCTTCTATAATTAGTGTTGTATTACTAGTGTTCTACTACTAGTGTTGTATTACTAGTGTTGTATTACCAGTGTTGTATTACCAGTCTTCTATAATTAGAGTTGTATTACTAGTGTTCTACTACTAGTGTTGTATTACCAGTGTTGTATTACCAGTGTTGTATTACCAGTCTTCTATAATTAGTGTTGTATTACTAGTGTTCTACTACTAGTGTTGTATTACTAGTGTTGTATTACCAGTGTTGTATTAACAGTGTTCTATTACCAGTGTTGTATTACTAGTGTTCTATTACCAGTGTTGTATTACCAGTGTTGTATTACCAGTGTTGTATTACCAGTCTTCTATAATTAGTGTTGTATTACTAGTGTTGTATTACCAGTGTTGTATTACCAGTGTTCTATTACCAGTGTTGTATTACCAGTCTTCTATAATTAGTGTTGTATTACCAGTGTTGTATTACCAGTGTTGTATTACTAGTGTTCTACTACTAGTGTTGTATTACTAGTGTTGTATTACCAGTGTTGTATTACCAGTGTTCTATTACCAGTGTTGTATTACTAGTGTTCTATTACCAGTGTTGTATTACCAGTGTTGTATTACCAGTCTTCTATAATTAGTGTTGTATTACCAGTGTTGTATTACTAGTGTTCTATTACCAGTGTTGTATTACCAGTGTTGTATTACCAGTGTTGTATTACCAGTATTCTATAATTAGTGTTGTATTACCAGTGTTGTATTACCAGTGTTGTATTACCAGTGTTCTATTACCAGTGTTCTATTACCAGTGTTGTATTACAAGTGTTCTATTACCAGTGTTGTATTACCAGTGTTGTATTACCAGTGTTCTATTACCTGTGTTCTATAATTAGTGTTATACTACCAGTGTTGTATTACCAGTGTTGTATTACCAGTGTTGTATTACCAGTGTTCTATTACCAGTGTTGTATTACTAGTGTTGTATTACCAATGTTGTATTACCAGTGTTGTATTACCAGTGTTGTATTACCAGTGTTGTATTACCAGTGTTGTATTACTAGTGTTGTATTACCAGTGTTGTATTACCAGTGTTGTATTACCAGTGTTGTATTACCAGTGTTGTATTACCAGTCTTCTATAATTAGTGTTCTATTACCAGTGTTCTATTACCAGTGTTGTATTACCAGTGTTGTATTACCAGTGTTGTATTACCAGTGTTGTATTACCAGTGTTGTATTACCAGTGTTGTATTACCAGTCTTCTATAATTAGTGTTCTATTACCAGTTTTCTATTACTAGTGTTCTATTACCAGTGTTCTATTATTAGTGTTCTATTACCAGTGTTCTATTATTAGTGTTCTATTACCAGTGTTCTATTATTGGTGTTCTATCACCAGTTTTCTATTATTAGTGTTCTATTACCAGTGTTCTATTACTAGTGTTCTATTACCAGTTTTCTATTATTAGTGTTCTATTACCAGTGTTTTATTACTAGTGTTCTATTACCAGTGTTCTATTATTAGTGTTCTATTACCAGTGTTCTATTAGTAGTGTTCTATTACCAGTGTTCTATTATTAGTGTTCTATTACCAGTGTTCTATAATTAGTGTTCTATTACCAGTGTTCGATTATTAGTGTTCTATTACCAGTGTTCTATTATTAGTGTTCTATTACCAGTGTTCTATAATTAGTGTTCTATAATTAGTGTTCTATTACCAGTGTTCTACTACCAGTGTTGTACTACCAGTGTTGTATTACCAGTGTTCTATAATTAGTGTTCTATTACCAGTGTTCTAATACCAGTCGTCTATAATTAGTGTTCTATTACCAGTGTTCTATTACCAGTGTTGTATTACCAGTGTTGTATTACCAGTGTTGTATTACCAGTGTTGTATTACCAGTGTTGTATTACCAGTGTTGTATTACCAGTGTTGTATTACTAGTGTTGTATTACCAGTGTTGTATTACCAGTGTTGTATTACCAGTGTTGTATTACCAGTGTTGTATTACCAGTCTTCTATAATTAGTGTTGTATTACTAGTGTTCTACTACTAGTGTTGTATTACTAGTGTTGTATTACCAGTGTTGTATTACCAGTGTTGTATTACCAGTGTTCTATTACTAGTGTTCTATTACCAGTGTTGTATTACCAGTGTTGTATTACCAGTGTTGTATTACCAGTGTTGTATTACCAGTGTTGTATTACCAGTCTTCTATAATTAGTGTTGTATTACTAGTGTTCTACTACTAGTGTTGTATTACTAGTGTTGTATTACCAGTGTTGTATTACCAGTCTTCTATAATTAGAGTTGTATTACTAGTGTTCTACTACTAGTGTTGTATTACCAGTGTTGTATTACCAGTGTTGTATTACCAGTCTTCTATAATTAGTGTTGTATTACTAGTGTTCTACTACTAGTGTTGTATTACTAGTGTTGTATTACCAGTGTTGTATTAACAGTGTTCTATTACCAGTGTTGTATTACTAGTGTTCTATTACCAGTGTTGTATTACCAGTGTTGTATTACCAGTGTTGTATTACCAGTCTTCTATAATTAGTGTTGTATTACTAGTGTTGTATTACCAGTGTTGTATTACCAGTGTTCTATTACCAGTGTTGTATTACCAGTCTTCTATAATTAGTGTTGTATTACCAGTGTTGTATTACCAGTGTTGTATTACTAGTGTTCTACTACTAGTGTTGTTTTACTAGTGTTGTATTACCAGTGTTGTATTACCAGTGTTCTATTACCAGTGTTGTATTACTAGTGTTCTATTACCAGTGTTGTATTACCAGTGTTGTATTACCAGTCTTCTATAATTAGTGTTGTATTACCAGTGTTGTATTACTAGTGTTCTATTACCAGTGTTGTATTACCAGTGTTGTATTACCAGTGTTGTATTACCAGTATTCTATAATTAGTGTTGTATTACCAGTGTTGTATTACCAGTGTTGTATTACCAGTGTTCTATTACCAGTGTTCTATTACCAGTGTTGTATTACAAGTGTTCTATTACCAGTGTTGTATTACCAGTGTTGTATTACCAGTGTTCTATTACCTGTGTTCTATAATTAGTGTTATACTACCAGTGTTGTATTACCAGTGTTGTATTACCAGTGTTGTATTACCAGTGTTCTATTACCAGTGTTGTATTACTAGTGTTGTATTACCAATGTTGTATTACCAGTGTTGTATTACCAGTGTTGTATTACCAGTGTTGTATTACTAGTGTTGTATTACCAGTGTTGTATTACCAGTGTTGTATTACCAGTGTTGTATTACCAGTGTTGTATTACCAGTCTTCTATAATTAGTGTTCTATTACCAGTGTTCTATTACCAGTGTTGTATTACCAGTGTTGTATTACCAGTGTTGTACTACCAGTGTTGTATTACCAGTGTTGTATTACCAGTGTTGTATTACCAGTCTTCTATAATTAGTGTTCTATTACCAGTGTTCTATTACCAGTGTTGTTTTACCAGTGTTGTATTACCAGTGTTGTATTACCAGTGTTGTATTACCAGTGTTGTATTACCAGTGTTGTATTACTAGTGTTGTATTACCAGTGTTGTATTACCAGTCTTCTATAATTAGTGTTGTATTACTAGTGTTCTACTACTAGTGTTGTATTACTAGTGTTGTATTACCAGTGTTGTATTACCAGTGTTGTATTACCAGTGTTGTATTACCAGTGTTGTATTACCAGTGTTGTATTACCAGTGTTGTATTACCA
The DNA here is from genome assembly GCF_036934945.1 of Oncorhynchus masou masou. Lineage (NCBI taxonomy): Eukaryota > Metazoa > Chordata > Actinopteri > Salmoniformes > Salmonidae > Oncorhynchus > Oncorhynchus masou. Next base: position 22,580,315 of record NC_088231.1, read on the forward strand.
GTGTTGTTTTACCAGTGTTGTATTACCAGTGTTGTTTTACCAGTGTTGTATTACCAGTGTTGTATTACCAGTGTTGTATTACCAGTGTTGTATTACCAGTGTTGCATTACCAGTGTTGCATTACCAGTGTTGCATTACCAGTGTTGTATTACCAGTGTTGTATTACCAGTGTTGTATTACCAGTGTTGTATTACCAGTGTTGTATTACCAGTGTTGTATTACCAGTGTTGTTTTAGCAGTGTTGTATTACCAGTGTTGTATTACCAGTGTTGTATTACCAGTGTTGTATTACCAGTGTTTTATTAGCAGTGTTCTGCTACTAGTGTTTTATTAGCAGTGTCCTGCTACTTGTGACAATATTGGACTGGATGACTGATGTACAGGGGCAGGGTTCCATTACCAGTGTTTCAATACCAGTGTTCCATTACCAGTGTTCCAATACCAGTGTTCCATTACCAGTGTTGTATTACCAGTGTTGCATTACCAGTGTTGTATTACCAGTGTTTTATTACCAGTGTTGTATTACCAGTGTTGTATTACCAGTGTTGTATTACCAGTGTTCTATTACCAGTGTTGTATTACCAGTGTTGTATTGCCAGTGTTGTATTACCAGTGTTGTATTACCAGTGTTCTATTACCTGTGTTCTATAATTAGTGTTGTATTACCAGTGTTGTATTACCAGTGTTGTATTACCAGTGTTGTATTACCAGTGTTGTATTACCAGTGTTGTATTACCAGTGTTGTATTACCAGTCTTCTATAATTAGTGTTCTATTACCAGTGTTGTATTACCAGTGTTGTATTACCAGTGTTGTATTACTAGTGTTGTATTACCAGTGTTGTATTACCAGTGTTGTATTACCAGTCTTCTATAATTAGTGTTGTATTACTAGTGTTCTACTACTAGTGTTGTATTACCAGTGTTGTATTACCAGTGTTGTATTACCAGTGTTGTATTACCAGTGTTGTATTACCAGTGTTGTATTACCAGTGTTGTATTACCAGTGTTGTTTTACCAGTGTTGTTTTACCAGTGTTGTATTACCAGTGTTGTATTACCAGTGTTGTCTTACCAGTGTTGTTTTACCAGTGTTGTTTTACCAGTGTTGTTTTACCAGTGTTGTATTACCAGTGTTGTTTTACCAGTGTTGCATTACCAGTGTTGCATTACCAGTGTTGCATTACCAGTGTTTTATTAGCAGTGTTCTGCTACTAGTGTTTTATTAGCAGTGTCCTGCTACTTGTGACAATATTGGACTGGATGACTGATGTACAGGGGCAGGGTTCCATTACCAGTGTTTCAATACCAGTGTTCCATTACCAGTGTTCCAATACCAGTGTTCCATTACCAGTGTTCCAATACCAGTGTTCCATTACCAGTGTTCCAATACCAGTGTTCCATTACCAGTGTTCAGGATACAATCGAAACCAATCCAGTTAAGATTCCTTGTGAAGGTAGTTTTATAGAGTCATGTGAATCCATGAAAATAGTTGTCAAACATTGTGTAAGCATGATGATGATGAGGAATATGACGGTAATGATGATGCTGACGACGAGGAGGAGGAGAATGAAATGTTTGTGTTGATCCTTCAGGGCAAGCTGAGATGCAATGAACACATCACCATTGGTTTCAACAACATGCCTGCTGCCTTCATGGGCATGCTACAGGGAGACAACACCGGCAAGGCTGTGGTCAAGGTGTGATGACATCACAATCAACATTACACTCCTCCAGAACATCTGGCTAAAGCATTCCAGAACACTCAACTTCATACACTCCAGGTTCTAGAACCAGAATCTGTTTCACCTTAACATTCCAGTATCCTTCCTGAAAATCACACTCTAGTGCTCTGTTCCATGTTTATTCATAGACACGTTTAACAGACAGCTAGACAGGTTTTGGTCCAGTGTAATTCAACAGACAGCCAGACAGGTTTGGTCGAGTGTAATTCAACAGACAGCCAGACAGGTTTGGTCCAGTGTAATTCAACAGACAGCCAGACAGGTTTGGTCCAGTGTAATTCAACAGACAGCCAGACATGTTTGGTCCAGTGTAATTCAACAGACAGCCAGACAGGTTTGGTCCAGTGTAATGCTATTAACTAAATAAACATGTCTTCACAATATAATGTTTATAATAAATCCAGCCTACTGATCATTTACTGTTTCTACACCAATAACATCATATTTGACTAATTACCAGACAGTCCCCACCACCTGGTTAATACTGACCTTAACTCAACACCTATCAACCTCATAACCTGTTCTATACTGAGTTTATACTGTAGTGACCTTGACCCAACACCTAGCAACCTCATAACCTGGTCTATACTGAGTTTATACTGTAGTGACCTTAACCCAACACTTAGCAACCTCATAACCTGGTCTATACTGTAGTGACCTTAACCCAACACCTAGCAACCTCATAACCTGGTCTATACTGAGTTTATACTGTAGTGACCTTAACCCAACACCTAGCAACCTCATAACCTGGTCTATACTGTAGTGACCTTAACCCAACACCTAGCAACCTCATAACCTGGTCTATACTGAGTTTATACTGTAGTGACCTTAACCCAACACCTAGCAACCCCATAACCTGGTCTATACTGAGTTTATACTGTAGTGACCTTAACCCAACACCTAGCAACCTCATAACCTGGTCTATACTGAGTTTATACTGTAGTGACCTTAACCCAACACAGACCCAGTTGACTGTGTGTCTGGTTCTCACAGACCCAGTTGACTGTGTGTCTGGTTCTCACAGACCCAGTTGATTGTGTGTCTGGTTCCCACAGACCCAGTTGATTGTGTGTCTGGTTCTCACAGACCCAGTTGATTGTGTGTCTGGTTCTCATAGACCCAGTTGATTGTGTGTCTGGTTCTCATAGACCCAGTTGATTGTGTGTCTGGTTCTCACAGACCCAGTTGATTGTGTGTCTGGTTCTCATAGACCCAGTTGATTGTGTGTCTAGTTCTCATAGACCCAGTTGATTGTGTGTCTGGTTCTCACAGACCCAGTTGATTGTGTGTCTGGTTCTCAGACGCACAGTCCATTTTCATAATGCACCCTACATTGTTCCAGCTCTTCAATGGTTCTGACTAACTTTGGGTGAAAATAGCACATGCCTCAATGCCAAAGAAGTTGTTTAAAATGACATTGAATTACTGATGAATAAGCATATTTTAATAGACTTTTCATAAATAATGTACATAGTATTAATACATTATTATTGTCTTATTTGTAAACATTTATAAACCATTTCTAAATATTATAGCTATTACAATTTATAAGAAATGAATTTACAAAACATTATTGACATTTATAATGGCCTATTCATGAGGGTTGTTATAAAGTGTAACCAAATCATCTTGTTCAACACAGAGAACCAGGTGGTCAACTCTCTGGGTAGTAAGATGTCCCGTCACCCCCCTGTCAAACTCTCTCTGTATATCTGTCATGAGGTAGTAAGGTGTCCCATCAACCCCCTGTCAAACTCCCTCTGTATATCTGTAATGAGGTAGTAAGGTGTCCCATCAACCCCCTGTCAAACTCCCTCTGTATATCTGTAATGAGGTAGTAAGGTGTCCCATCAACCCCCTGTCAAACTCTCTGTATATCTGTAATGAGGTAGTAAGGTGTCCCATCAACCCCCTGTCAAACTCTCTGTATATCTGTAATGAGGTAGTAAGGTGTCCCATCAACCCCCTGTCAAACTCTCTGTATATCTGTAATGAGGTAGTAAGGTGTCCCATCAACCCCCTGTCAAACTCCCTCTGTATATCTGTCATGAGGTAGTAAGGTGTCCCATCAACCCCCTGTCAAACTCTCTGTATATCTGTCATGAGGTAGTAAGGTGTCCCATCAACCCCCGGTCAAACTCTCTGTATATCTGTCATGAGGTAGTAAGGTGTCCCATCAACCCCCTGTCAAACTCTCTGTATATCTGTAATGAGGTAGTAAGGTGTCCCATCAACCCCCTGTCAAACTCTCTGTATATCTGTAATGAGGTAGTAAGGTGTCCCATCAACCCCCTGTCAAACTCCCTCTGTATATCTGTAATGAGGTAGTAAGGTGTCCCATCAACCCCCTGTCAAACTCTCTGTATATCTGTCATGAGGTAGTAAGGTGTCCCATCAACCCCCTGTCAAACTCTCTGTATATCTGTAATGAGGTAGTAAGGTGTCCCATCAACCCCCTGTCAAACTCTCTGTATATCTGTCATGAGGTAGTAAGGTGTCCCATCAACCCCCTGTCAAACTCTCTGTATATCTGTAATGAGGTAGTAAGGTGTCCCATCAACCCCCTGTCAAACTCCCTCTGTATATCTGTAATGAGGTAGTAAGGTGTCCCATCAACCCCCTGTCAAACTCTCTGTATATCTGTAATGAGGTAGTAAGGTGTCCCATCAACCCCCGGTCAAACTCTCTGTATATCTGTAATGAGGTAGTAAGGTGTCCCATCAACCCCCTGTCAAACTCTCTGTATATCTGTAATGAGGTAGTAAGGTGTCCCATCAACCCCCTGTCAAACTCTCTCTGTATATCTGTCATGAGGTAGTAAGGTGTCCCATCAACCCCCGGTCAAACTCTCTGTATATCTGTCATGAGGTAGTAAGGTGTCCCATCAACCCCCTGTCAAACTCCCTCTGTATATCTGTCATGAGGTAGTAAGGTGTCCCATCAACCCCCTGTCAAACTCTCTGTATATCTGTAATGAGGTAGTAAGGTGTCCCATCAACCCCCTGTCAAACTCTCTGTATATCTGTAATGAGGTAGTAAGGTGTCCCATCAACCCCCTGTCAAACTCCCTCTGTATATCTGTCATGAGGTAGTAAGGTGTCCCATCAACCCCCTGTCAAACTCCCTCTGTATATCTGTCATGAACTCCTATCCAGACCTCCCTTCTCAGGCCATGGATAAATACCTGTCATTTGGGACAAGGAAAATATCACACATTTAATTTACAATGTTCACAACAGAACTACTTTCAAACCATTTTGTCCAGTCACATTCAGTCACATTCTATTCAAAGCATTTAGTAATTGTCACAACTCGCAAAACATTTTTTTTATATGGGATACAGTGATATGATGTTAGGAATGTCAGGGAAACAGGTGTCCTCCAAATATCACCTTTCTCCTGTAGTGTGCACTTGTTCCCTTCCCTTCATAGATTTGAAGGATAATGACTGGTACTCTGTATGGAAACTCCCTCTGTGCCTACACCAATCCAATGCTTTTACATTTGTGGGGAGTAGTGAACAAGCGCACACTTCAGGAGGGAGAGATTATGGAGACAAAACCAGTCTTTTTCAACTACTCACATCCTCTCCCACTAGGGGGCAGTAGCAGGCAGGGCCAGGTTCTTAGAGGACTGGGCCTTTAAGAATGAGTGATTTCTCACCAGGGCTGGGGTCAATTCCATTCAGTCAAACCAAAATCAAATCAAATATGATGTCACAAAGGGCTTATACTGAAATCCAGCCTAAAACCCAAACAGTCAGCAATGCAGATGTAGAAGTCAATTCAGGGAACAAACTGAAATTCACATTTTACTCTACGCTTCTCCATGGCTGCGTTCACACAGGCAGCCCAATTCTGAATATTTGTTTTATATATAATTGGTCTCTGGACCACTCTGAAAAATATGTGATGTGTGTTGATTTGTCAAAAAGTCCAATTAGTGAAAAAAATATCTGAATTTGTCTGCCTGTGTAAATGCAGCCAAAGTAATGAGACAAAGTTAGTCTTTTGACCAATCAGGTCAGCTTTTTTGCCAATAATGGCGAAGGTGCATAAACATGGTGGCCCTCATGTACTTACCACAAACACTTCATCTGCTAAATTTGCCATATTGCCCAGTACTCTCCGTTACTCTTTGTTAGTATTGGAATGAACACATGATCCCAATTCTAGCTCCAAGACGGCGGCAATAAAAAACACCAGATGCTGATTTATAGGCACATTGACCCATGTCACTCGCCATAGTTTGAAAAGTCTACGAAGACGTTGCTCTCAGGTGTGGATGGTTGACAGTTGATTACATATCAGAGAAGTTATATGAAAGTAGCCTCCCAACCAGGTTGTTTTCCTGCAGTTTGTTTCGATCCCTTTTGTTTGGCAAGTCTTTGTGATTTTGGCAAGTCATTGTGATTTGTCATCGGAGAGTTGTCCTGCCCATCTAGATTCCATGTTAATATTAAAGTATAAAACAGAGAGTTGTCCTGCCCATCTAGATTCCATGTTAATATTAAAGTATAAAACAGAGAGTTGTCCTGCCCATCTAGATTCCATGTTAATATTAAAGTATAAAACAGAGAGTTGTCCTGCCCATCTAGATTCCATGTTAATATTAAAGTATAAAACAGAGAGTTGTCCTGCCCATCTAGATTCCATGTTAATATTAAAATATAAAACAGAGAGTTGTCCTGCCCATCTAGATTCCATGTTAATATTAAAGTATAAAACAGAGAGTTGTCCTGCCCATCTAGATTCCATGTTAATATTAAAGTATTTAACAGAGGTGTCTTGTCCTTCTAGATTCCATGTTAATATTAGATAATCTATAAAACAGAGAGGTGTCTTGTCCTTCTAGATTCCATGTTAATATTAAAGTATAAAACAGAGGTGTCCTGCCTATCTAGATTCCATGTCAATATTAAAGTATAAAACAGAGGTGTCTTGTCCTTCTAGATTCCATGTTAATATTAGATAAAGTATAAAACAGAGAGGAGTCTGGTCCTTCTAGATTCCATGTTAATATTAAAGTATAAAACAGAGAGGTATCTTGTCCTTCTAGATTCCATGTTAATATTAGATAAAGTATAAAACAGATGTGTCTTGTCCTTCTAGATTCCATGTTAATATTAAAGTATAAAACAGAGAGTTGTCCTGCCCATCTAGATTCCATGTTAATATTAAAATATAAAACAGAGAGTTGTCCTGCCCATCTAGATTCCATGTTAATATTAAAGTATAAAACAGAGAGTTGTCCTGCCCATCTAGATTCCATGTTAATATTAAAGTATAAAACAGAGAGTTGTCCTGCCCATCTAGATTCCATGTTAATATTAAAGTATAAAACAGAGAGTTGTCCTGCCCATCTAGATTCCATGTTAATATTAAAGTATAAAACAGAGAGTTGTCCTGCCCATCTAGATTCCATGTTAATATTAAAGTATAAAACAGAGAGTTGTCCTGCCCATCTAGATTCCATGTTAATATTAAAGTATAAAACAGAGAGTTGTCCTGCCCATCTAGATTCCATGTTAATATTAAAGTATAAAACAGAGAGTTGTCCTGCCCATCTAGATTCCATGTTAATATTAAAGTATAAAACAGAGAGTTGTCCTGCCCATCTAGATTCCATGTTAATATTAAAGTATAAAACAGAGAGTTGTCCTGCCCATCTAGATTCCATGTTAATATTAAAGTATAAAACAGAGAGGTGTCCTGCCCATCTAGATTCCATGTTAATATTAAAGTATAAAACAGAGAGTTGTCCTGCCCATCTAGATTCCATGTTAATATTAAAGTATAAAACAGAGAGTTGTCCTGCCCATCTAGATTCCATGTTAATATTAAAGTATTTAACAGAGGTGTCTTGTCCTTCTAGATTCCATGTTAATATTAGATAATCTATAAAACAGAGAGGTGTCTTGTCCTTCTAGATTCCATGTTAATATTAAAGTATAAAACAGAGGTGTCCTGCCTATCTAGATTCCATGTCAATATTAAAGTATAAAACAGAGGTGTCTTGTCCTTCTAGATTCCATGTTAATATTAGATAAAGTATAAAACAGAGAGGTGTCTGGTCCTTCTAGATGCCATGTTAATATTAGATAAAGTATAAAACAGAGAGGTGTCTTGTCCTTCTAGATGCCATGTTAATATTAGATAAAGTATAAAACAGAGAGGTGTCTTGTCCTTCTAGATGCCATGTTAATATTAGATAAAGTATAAAACAGAGAGGAGTCTTGTCCTTCTAGATTCCATGTTAATATTAAAGTATAAAACAGAGAGGTATCTTGTCCTTCTAGATTCCATGTTAATATTAGATAAAGTATAAAACAGATGTGTCTTGTCCTTCTAGATTCCATGTTAATATTAAAGTATAAAACAGAGAGGAGTCTTGTCCTTCTAGATGCCATGTTAATATTAGATAAAGTATAAAACAGAGAGGTGTCTTGTCCTTCTAGATTCCATGTTAATATTAAAGTATAAAACAGAGGTGTCTTGTCCTTCTAGATTCTATGTTAATATTAAAGTATAAAACAGAGAGGTGTCTTGTCCTTCTAGATTCCATGGTAATATTAAAGTATAAAACAGAGAGGTGTCTTGTCCTTCTAGATTCCATGTTGATATTAAAGTATAAAACAGAGGTGTCTTGTCCTACTAGATTCCATGATAATATTAGATAAAGTATAAAACAGAGTTGAGAACAATAATGTCCTAGTCAGGAAATGTCTTTAATCTTGGTTGAATTATTTATTGAATTAGCAGGAAGTACACAATGTTTATGTTCAGAATAATAAACGCAGAGGAAGTAAGCTACCTAATAAACATATACAGTCATTTCAAATCTATTTTGAAGTGTAAAACGTAACAGTGATTGATTGACAGTGACAATTGAATGATATTCTACACCTTATTGATTGACAAATGAATACATTATTGTGTCAGCTTGTGAAGTGGACATGAGTTGGTCATGATTGGTTGCCCATGGTCAAGTGATGAGGTAGCCCTGCCTGCAACTTCAAAATCAGTGTCAGATCTCAGTCCGAGAGGGAATTACCTTGTCTAATTAAGACGTTGGTTTCCCCCATGGGAGACTCAGGTTCAGATCAGTGTCTTTGTGTGTGTGTGTGTGTGTTTCTGAATGTGTGCATGTGTTTGTACCATTCTATCAAATCCCATCAGTCTTTCAGACCATCATTAACATACAGTAGAGTTCATTAATCAGCAGTTCAGAGAAAGTACTTATGAGAAGCCTATTTCTCACAGATCCATTGTTTTGAATAGATACAATCAAAATCCCACAATGCTCCTTGGCCTGACGACTTGTAAATGATTCCCCCACAGTTCTGGAATGTACCACCATTGGGCTGTCCATCATCCCAATACCTGCAGTAGAACCAACACAGAGTTAGACTGACCTCTCTCTCAGAACCTAGAGTATGAACAACACCGAGTTAGACTGACCTCTCTCTCAGAACCTAGAGTATGAACAACACCGAGTTAGACTGACCTCTCTCTCAGAACCTAGAGTATGAACAACACCGAGTTAGACTGACCTCTCTCTCAGAACCTAGAGTATGAACAACACCGAGTTAGACTGACCTCTCTCTCAGAACCTAGAGTATGAACAACACAGAGTTAGACTGACCTCTCTCTCAGAACCTAGAGTATGAACAACACCGAGTTAGACTGACCTCTCTCTCAGAACCTAGAGTATGAACAACACAGAGTTAGACTGACCTCTCTCTCAGAACCTAGAGTATGAACAACACCGAGTTAGACTGACCTCTCTCTCAGAACCTAGAGTATGAACAACACCGAGTTAGACTGACCTCTCTCTCAGAACCTAGAGTATGAACAACACAGAGTTAGACTGACCTCTCTCTCAGAACCTAGAGTATGAACAACACCGAGTTAGACTGACCTCTCTCTCAGAACCTAGAGTATGAACAACACAGAGTTAGACTGACCTCTCTCTCAGAACCTAGAGTATGAACAACACCGAGTTAGACTGACCTCTCTCTCAGAACCTAGAGTATGAACAACACCGAGTTAGACTGACCTCTCTCTCAGAACCTAGAGTATGAACAACACCGAGTTAGACTGACTCTCTCTCAGAACCTAGAGTATGAACAACACAGAGTTAGACTGACCACTCTCTCAGAACCTAGAGTATGAACAACACAGAGTTAGACTGACCTCTCTCTCAGAACCTAGAGTATGAACAACACAGAGTTAGACTGACCTCTCTCAGAACCTAGAGTATGAACAACACAGAGTTAGACTGACCTCTCTCTCAGAACCTAGAGTATGAACAACACAGAGTTAGACTGACCACTCTCTCAGAACCTAGAGTATGAACAACACAGAGTTAGACTGACCTCTCTCTCAGAACCTAGAGTATGAACAACACCGAGTTAGACTGACTCTCTCTCAGAACCTAGAGTATGAACAACACAGAGTTAGACTGACCTCTCTCTCAGAACCTAGAGTATGAACAACACAGAGTTAGACTGACCTCTCTCTCAGAACCTAGAGTATGAACAACACAGAGTTAGACTGACCTCTCTCTCAGAACCTAGAGTATGAACAACACAGAGTTAGACTGACCTCTCTCTCAGAACCTAGAGTATGAACAACACAGAGTTAGACTGACCACTCTCTCAGAACCTAGAGTATGAACAACACAGAGTTAGACTGACCTCTCTCTCAGAACCTAGAGTATGAACAACACCGAGTTAGACTGACCACTCTCTCAGAACCTAGAGTATGAACAACACCGAGTTAGACTGACCTCTCTCTCAGAACCTAGAGTATGAACAACACAGAGTTAGACTGACCTCTCTCTCAGAACCTAGAGTATGAACAACACCGAGTTAGACTGACCACTCTCTCAGAACCTAGAGTATGAACAACACCGAGTTAGACTGACCTCTCTCTCAGAACCTAGAGTATGAACAACACAGAGTTAGACTGACCACTCTCTCAGAACCTAGAGTATGAACAACACAGAGTTAGACTGACCTCTCTCTCAGAACCTAGAGTATGAACAACACCGAGTTAGACTGACCACTCTCTCAGAACCTAGAGTATGAACAACACCGAGTTAGACTGACCACTCTCTCAGAACCACAGAGAATCAGTCCTACTCCTTCCACTGTGGTCAGTGTTATTAGATCAGTAGTCTCTTACCTTGGGGAGGTCAGTGTTATTTAGAGCAGTAGTCTCTTACCTTGGGGTGGTCAGTGTTATTAGATCAGTAGTCTCTTACCTTGGGGTGGTCAGTGTTATTAGAGTAGTAGTCTCTTACCTTGGGGAGGTCAGTGTTATTAGAGTAGTAGTCTCTTACCTTGGGGTGGTCAGTGTTATTAGAGTAGTAGTCTCTTACCTTGGGGTGGTCAGTGTTATTAGAGTAGTAGTCTCTTACCTTGGGGAGGTCAGTGTTATTAGAGTAGTAGTCTCTTACCTTGGGGTGGTCAGTGTTATTAGAGTAGTAGTCTCTTACCTTGGGGTGGTCAGTGTTATTAGAGTAGTAGTCTCTTACCTTGGGGTGGTCAGTGTTATTAGAGTAGTAGTCTCTTACCTTGGGGTGGTCAGTGTTATTAGAGTAGTAGTCTCTTACCTTGGGGTGGTCAGTGTTATTAGAGTAGTAGTCTCTTACCTTGGGGTGGTCAGTGTTATTATAGAGCAGTAGTCTCTTACCTTGGGGTGGTCAGTGTTATTAGAGTAGTAGTCTCTTACCTTGGGGAGGTCAGTGTTATTAGAGCTGTAGTCTCTTATCTTGGCGTGGTCAGTGTTATTAGAGCTGTAGTCTCTTATCTTGGGGTGGTCAGTGTTATTAGATCAGTAGTCTCTTATCTTGGGGTGGTCAGTGTTATTAGATCAGTAGTCTCTTACCTTGGGGAGGTCAGTGTTATTAGAGCTGTAGTCTCTTATCTTGGGGTGGTCAGTGTTATTAGATCAGTAGTCTCTTACCTTGGGGAGGTCAGTGTTATTAGAGCAGTAGTCTCTTATCTTGGGGTGGTCAGTGTTATTAGAGCAGTAGTCTCTTACCTTGGGGTGGTCAGTGTTATTATAGAGCAGTAGTCTCTTATCTTGGGGTGGTCAGTGTTATTATAGAGCAGTAGTCTCTTACCTTGGGTTGGTCAGTGTTATTAGAGCTGTAGTCTCTTACCTTGGGGTGGTCAGTGTTATTATAGAGCAGTAGTCTCTTACCTTGGGGTGGTCAGTGTTATTAGAGCTGTAGTCTCTTACCTTGGGGTGGTCAGTGTTATTATAGAGCAGTAGTCTCTTACCTTGGGGTGGTCAGTGTTATTATAGAGCAGTAGTCTCTTACCTTGGGGTGGTCAGTGTTATTATAGATCAGTAGTCTCTTACCTTGGGGTGGTCAGTGTTATTATAGAGCAGTAGTCTCTTACCTTGGGGTGGTCAGTGTTATTAGAGCTGTAGTCTCTTATCTTGGGGTGGTCAGTGTTATTAGATCAGTAGTCTCTTACCTTGGGGAGGTCAGTGTTATTAGAGCAGTAGTCTCTTATCTTGGGGTGGTCAGTGTTATTAGAGCAGTAGTCTCTTACCTTGGGGTGGTCAGTGTTATTATAGAGCAGTAGTCTCTTATCTTGGGGTGGTCAGTGTTATTATAGAGCAGTAGTCTCTTACCTTGGGTTGGTCAGTGTTATTAGAGCAGTAGTCTCTTACCTTGGGGTGGTCAGTGTTATTATAGAGCAGTAGTCTCTTATCTTGGGGTGGTCAGTGTTATTATAGAGCAGTAGTCTCTTACCTTGGGTTGGTCAGTGTTATTAGAGCTGTAGTCTCTTACCTTGGGGTGGTCAGTGTTATTATAGAGCAGTAGTCTCTTACCTTGGGGTGGTCAGTGTTATTAGAGCTGTAGTCTCTTACCTTGGGGTGGTCAGTGTTATTATAGAGCAGTAGTCTCTTACCTTGGGGTGGTCAGTGTTATTATAGAGCAGTAGTCTCTTACCTTGGGGTGGTCAGTGTTATTATAGAGCAGTAGTCTCTTACCTTGGGGTGGTCAGTGTTATTATAGAACAGTAGTCTCTTACCTTGGGGTGGTCAGTGTTATTATAGAGCAGTAGTCTTTTACCTTGGGGTGGTCAGTGTTATTAGAGCTGTAGTCTCTTACCTTGGGGTGGTCAGTGTTATTATAGAGCAGTAGTCTCTTACCTTGGGGTGGTCAGTGTTATTAGATCAGTAGTCTCTTACCTTGGGGTGGTCAGTGTTATTAGAGCAGTAGTCTCTTACCTTGGGGTGGTCAGTGTTATTAGAGCAGTAGTCTCTTACCTTGGGGTGGTCAGTGTTATTATAGAGCAGTAGTCTCTTATCTTGGGGTGGTCAGTGTTATTATAGAGCAGTAGTCTCTTACCTTGGGGTGGTCAGTGTTATTATAGAGCTGTAGTCTCCTACCTTGGGGTGGTCAGTGTTATTAGAGCTGTAGTCTCTTACCTTGGGGTGGTCAGTGTTATTAGAGCTGTAGTCTCTTACCTTGGGGTGGTCAGTGTTATTAGAGCTGTAGTCTCTTACCTTGCTGTGGTCAGTGGGGTGCCGTCCATCCATTTCCAGGTCCCCTCAGTAACAGAGTCAGTCAGACCAATCCAGGCATATTTGACTGATTCAAACCCATTGATGAATGTCTGTTGTGACACAGAAAAGCGTTGTTAATTATACATGATGGACTAATAAATAGAGTCTCTCTCTCTGTCTCTCACCTGTTCCTCTTCCCTGTTAATGATCACCAGATCTGCTCCTCTCTCCAGACAGTCCTGTCTACTCTCCTCCCAGGATTTCTTCTCAGTAGAGAGGTAGTAACAGCTGCAGCCAAACCTTCTCCATCCTTCAGGACAGGACCCTAGAAGTTTCACATTTACTATCTTTGACACTCGAATGTTATGAACATTTATATTACACAAAATAAAAAGAACATGACACAGATAAAGCACTTCTAAGTTGCACCTGTGTAATTATGATGCTGTTTAATCAGCTTCTTGATATGCCACACCTGTCAGGTGGATGGATTATCTTTGAAAACAAATCTGAGCATTTGAGAGAAACTGGCTTTTTGTGTGTATGGAGCATTTCTGGTATCTTTCATTTCAGCTCATGAAACATGGGACCAACACTTTACATGTTGCGTTTATATTTTTGTTCAGTGTATCTGACATTTACACGTTAAACATAACTTGTGCAACTATTATTTATTCACACATTCAATAAGTAGCTTTGCACGAGCCTTGGCTTGTGAGAGGCCAGAAGAGCTCATAGGATCTACGCTCCTGCTCCTGTTTCTGTAGAGGCAGCTTGATGTACAAGTAAACACTTCCAATGTATCTGACATCTCTAGTCTCTTCTAGAATTACTAATTAAAAACTGGGACAATTAATTCCATTACACTTTCGACACAGATTGGAAAATGCATCTTCAGTTATGTTGCAGCTTAAATGTGGAACAATACTTCTTGAATATGTTTATGTGTGAGATAATAGGTCAACTACCGAAACTGTGTGTGTGTGTGTGGGGGGGGGGACAGCTGTCCTTACCTTTGTTCTCCCAGTTCAGCCTTTCTATCAACTTCTGTAGCTGGTCACGCTCCATAGCCGCAGTGTTCAGACTCTTCGTCAGCTCATCTATTTCAGTGGTTCTGGTATTTAGACTATTTTGTAGCTGTTCTTTCTCTGTGGTCGTGGTAATTAGACTATTCTGTAGCTGGTCTCTCTCTGTGGTCATGTAAATTAGACTATTTTGCAGCTGGTCTCTCTCTGTGGTCATGGTATTTAGACTATTCTGTAGCTGGTCTCTCTCTGTGGCCATGGTAATTAGACTATTCTGTAGCTGGTCTCTCTCTGTGGCCATGGTAATTAGACTATTCTGTAGCTGGTCTCTCTCTGTGGCAGTGGTAATTAGACTATTCTGTAGCTGGTCTCTCTCTGTGGCCGTGGTAATTAGACTATTTTGCAGCTGGTCTCTCTCTGTGGTCATGGTATTTAGACTATTCTGTAGCTGGTCTCTCTCTGTGGTCATAGTATTTAGCCTATTCTGTAGCTGGTCTCTCTCTGTGGCCATGGAATTTAGCCTATTCTGTAGCTGGTCTCTCTCTGTGTTCATGGTATTTACACTATTCTGTTGCTGATCTCTCTCTATGGCCGTGGTAATTAGACTATTCTGTAGCTGGTCTCTCTCTGTGGTCGTAGAAATTAGACTATTTTGTGGCTGTTCTCTCTCTGTGGTTGTGGAAATTAGACTATTTTGTAGCTGGTCTCTCTCTGTGGTTGTGGAAAATAGACTATTACATTTCTGGTCTCTCTCTGTGTTCGTGGAAAACAGACTATTATGTAGCTGGTCTCTCTCTGTGTTCATGGTATTTAACCTATTCTGTAGCTGGTCTCTCTCTGTGGTCATGGTATTTAACCTATTCTGTAGCTGGTCTCTCTCTGTGGTCATGGTATGTAGCCTATTCTGTAGCTGGTCTCCCTCTGTGGTCATGGTATTCAGACTATTCTGTAGCTGGTCTCTCTCTGTGGTCATGGTATTCAGACTATTCTGTAGCTGGTCTCTCTCTGTGGTCATGGTATTCAGACTATTCTGTAGCTGGTCTCTCTCTCTGGTTGAGGTATTTAGACTTTTTTGTAGCTGGTCTCTCTCTGCAGTTGCATCTGTAAAGGGGAAAAGTCAATCAAAATGTGTAACTGTCTCAACATTGACTACAAATGTTTTAGTAAAAAACAATGTTCACTTACAGGAATCCCACAGGCCTATGATCACAGCCAGTAGAACACACACTGCAGCAACTCTGGAGGGTCTCTTCCACCTTTGAAAATGTACTGAATAACAAGTTATTAAAGTCAGATCTTTGGTAATGTGTTAATGCGTTTTACTGCATCAGTGTTTTATTTGAGCTGGATTCTGCAGGAACAGGATCCAGCAGCTCTTAGTTTTGGACTGATGGATTCCAGAACCTATTTTCCGGATCGTGGCATGAACAATAATTCTTAGTGCTTGCAATGTAAAAATGTGAATTAAAGAGCTCAAAGTTCATTTGAGTTTCCTCCTCTGTAATTATCCTGCCCCTTAAAAAAAATGCAATGTTAAAATGTTTTTCAGCCCGTGCCTGATATCCCGAGAATTTTAAACTTTTCACAACTTTATTACACATGGTGTTATTTCTAAATGGTTCACCTGATATGGATGAAAATACCCTCAAATGAAAGCTGACGGTCTGCACCTTAACCTCAGTCATTATTTCAAATCCAAACTTTTGGAGTATAGAGCCTTAGAAGAAAACATGCTCACTGTCCCAATAACTACGGAGGGCACTGTAGGTAGGGGTAAGGTAGAGGCTGGTAATCTCAATATTAACAGAGGGTACTGTAGGTAGGGGTAAGGTAGAGGCTGGTAGCCTCAATATTAACAGAGGGTACTGTAGGTAGGGGTAAGGTAGAGGCTGGTAGCCTCAATATTAACAGAGGGTACTGTAGGTAGTGGCAAGGTAGAGGCTGGTAGCCTCAATATTAACAGAGGGTACTGTAGGTAGAGGCTGCTATCCTCAATATTAACAGAGGGCACTGTAGGTAGGGGTAAGGTAGAGGCTGGTAGCCTCAATATTAACAGAGGGTACTGTAGGTAGGGGTAAGGTAGAGGCTGGTAGCCTCAATATTAACAGAGGGTACTGTAGGTAGGGGTAAGGTAGAGGCTGGTAGCCTCAATATTAACAGAGGGTACTGTAGGTAGGAGTAAGGTAGAGGCAGGTAGCCTCAATATTAACAGAGGGTACTGTAGGTAGGGGTAAGGTAGAGGCTGGTAATCTCAATATTAACAGAGGGTACTGTAGGTAGGGGTAAGGTAGAGGCTGGTAGCCTCAATATTAACAGAGGGTACTGTAGGTAGGGGTAAGGTAGAGGCTGGTAATCTCAATATTAACAGAGGGTACTGTAGGTAGGGGTAAGGTAGAGCCTGGTAATCTCAATATTAACAGAGGGTACTGTAGGTAGGGGTAAGGTAGAGGCTGGTAGCCTCAATATTAACAGAGGGTACTGTAGGTAGGGGTAAGGTAGAGGCAGGTAGCCTCAATATTAACAGAGGGTACTGTAGGTAGGGGTATGGTAGAGGCTGGTAATCTCAATATTAACAGAGGGTACTGTAGGTAGGGGTAAGGTAGAGGCTGGTAATCTCAATATTAACAGAGGGTACTGTAGGTAGGGGTAAGGTAGAGGCTGGTAGCCTCAATATTAACAGAGGGTACTGTAGGTAGGGGTAAGGTAGAGGCTGGTAGCCTCAATATTAACAGAGGGTACTGTAGGTAGGGGTAAGGTAGAGGCTGGTAATCTCAATATTAACAGAGGGTACTGTAGGTAGGGGTAAGGTAGAGGCTGGTAGCCTCAATATTAACAGAGGGTACTGTAGGTAGGGGTAAGGTAGAGGCTGGTAGCCTCAATATTAACAGAGGGTACTGTAGGTAGGAGTAAGGTAGAGGCAGGTAGCCTCAATATTAACAGAGGGTACTGTAGGTAGGGGTAAGGTAGAGGCTGGTAATCTCAATATTAACAGAGGGTACTGTAGGTAGGGGTAAGGTAGAGGCTGGTAGCCTCAATATTAACAGAGGGTACTGTAGGTAGGGGTAAGGTAGAGGCCAGTGTTATTATAGAGCAGTAGTCTCTTACCTTGGGGTGGTCAGTGTTATTAGAGCAGTAGTCTCTTACCTTGGGGTGGTCAGTGTTATTAGATCAGTAGTCTCTTACCTTGGGGTGGTCAGTGTTATTAGAGCAGTAGTCTCTTACCTTGGGGTGGTCAGTGTTATTAGAGCAGTAGTCTCTTACCTTGGGGTGGTCAGTGTTATTAGAGCAGTAGTCTCTTACCTTGGGGTGGTCAGTGTTATTAGATCAGTAGTCTCTTACCTTGGGGTGGTCAGTGTTATTAGATCAGTAGTCTCTTACCTTGGGGTGGTCAGTGTTACTACAGAGCAGTAGTCTCTTACCTTGGGGTGGTCAGTGTTATTAGAGTAGTAGTCTCTTACCTTGGGGTGGTCAGTGTTATTAGATCAGTAGTCTCTTACCTTGGGGTGGTCAGTGTTATTAGATCAGTAGTCTCTTACCTTGGGGTGGTCAGTGTTACTATAGAGCAGTAGTCTCTTACCTTGGGGTGATCAGTGTTATTAGATCAGTAGTCTCTTACCTTGGGGTGGTCAGTGTTATTAGATCAGTAGTCTCTTACCTTGGGGTGGTCAGTGTTACTATAGAGCAGTAGTCTCTTACCTTGGGGTGATCAGTGTTATTAGATCAGTAGTCTCTTACCTTGGGGTGGTCAGTGTTATTAGATCAGTAGTCTCTTACCTTGGGGAGGTCAGTGTTATTAGATCAGTAGTCTCTTACCTTGGGGTGGTCAGTGTTATTAGATCAGTAGTCTCTAACCTTGGGGTGGTCAGTGTTATTAGATCAGTAGTCTCTTACCTTGGGGTGATCAGTGTTATTAGATCAGTAGTCTCTAACCTTGGGGTGGTCAGTGTTATTAGATCAGTAGTCTCTTACCTTGGGGTGGTCAGTGTTATTAGAGCTGTAGTCTCTTATCTTGGGGTGGTCAGTGTTATTAGATCAGTAGTCTCTTACCTTGGGGTGGTCAGTGTTATTAGAGCTGTAGTCTCTTACCTTGGGGTGGTCACTGTTATTAGATCAGTAGTCTCTTACCTTGGGGAGGTCAGTGTTATTAGATCAGTAGTCTCTTACCTTGGGGTGGTCAGTGTTATTAGATCAGTAGTCTCTAACCTTGGGGTGGTCAGTGTTATTAGATCAGTAGTCTCTTACCTTGGGGTGATCAGTGTTATTAGATCAGTAGTCTCTAACCTTGGGGTGGTCAGTGTTATTAGATCAGTAGTCTCTTACCTTGGGGTGGTCAGTGTTATTAGAGCTGTAGTCTCTTATCTTGGGGTGGTCAGTGTTATTAGATCAGTAGTCTCTTACCTTGGGGTGGTCAGTGTTATTAGAGCTGTAGTCTCTTACCTTGGGGTGGTCAGTGTTATTAGAGCTGTAGTCTCTTACCTTGGGGTGGTCAGTGTTATTAGATCAGTAGTCTCTTACCTTGGGGTGGTCAGTGTTATTAGAGCTGTAGTCTCTTACCTTGGGGTGGTCAGTGTTATTAGATCAGTAGTCTCTTACCTTGGGGTGGTCAGTGTTATTAGAGCAGTAGTCTCTTACCTTGGGGTGGTCAGTGTTATTAAAGCAGCAGTCTCTTACCTTGGGGTGGTCAGTGTTATTAGATCAGTAGTCTCTTACCTTGGGGTGGTCAGTGTTATTAGAGCAGTAGTCTCTTACCTTGGGGTAGTCAGTGTTATTAAAGCAGCAGTCTCTTACCTTGGGGTGGTCAGTGTTATTAAAGCAGCAGTCTCTTACCTTGGGGTGGTCAGTGTTATTAGATCAGTAGTCTCTTACCTTGGGGTGGTCAGTGTTATTAGAGCAGTAGTCTCTTACCTTGGGGTGGTCAGTGTTATTAAAGCAGCAGTCTCTTACCTTGGGGTGGTCAGTGTTATTAGATCAGTAGTCTCTTACCTTGGGGTGTTCAGTGTTATTAGAGCAGTAGTCTCTTACCTTGGGGTAGTCAGTGTTATTAAAGCAGCAGTCTCTTACCTTGGGGTGGTCAGTGTTATTAAAGCAGCAGTCTCTTACCTTGGGGTGGTCAGTGTTATTAGATCAGTAGTCTCTTACCTTGGGGTGGTCAGTGTTATTAGATCAGTAGTCTCTTACCTTGGGGTGGTCAGTGTTATTAGATCAGTAGTCTCTTACCTTGGGGTGGTCAGTGTTATTAAAGCAGCAGTCTCTTACCTTGGGGTGGTCAGTGTTATTAGATCAGTAGTCTCTTACCTTGGGGTGGTCAGTGTTATTAGAGCAGTAGTCTCTTACCTTGGGGTAGTCAGTGTTATTAGAGCAGTAGTCTCTTATCTTGGGGTGGTCAGTGTTATTAGAGCAGTAGTCTCTTACCTTGGGGTGGTCAGTGTTATTAGAGCAGTAGTCTCTTACCTTGGGGTGGTCAGTGTTATTATAGAGCAGTAGTCTCTTACCTTGGGGTGGTCAGTGTTATTAGATCAGTAGTCTCTTACCTTGGGGTGGTCAGTGTTATTAGATCAGTAGTCTCTTACCTTGGGGTGGTCAGTGTTATTAGATCAGTAGTCTCTTACCTTGCTGTGGTCAGTGGGGTGCCGTCCACCCATTTCCAGGTCCCCTCAGTAACAGAGTCAGTCAGACCAATCCAGGCATATTTGACTGATTCAAACCCATTGATGAATGTCTGTTGTGACACAGAAAAGCATTGTTAATTATACATGATGGACTAATAAATAAAGTATCTCTGTCTCTCACCTGTTCCTCTTCCCTGTTAATGATCACCAGATCTGCTCCTCTCTCCAGACAGTCCTGTCTACTCTCCTCCCAGGATTTCTTCTCAGTAGAGAGGTAGTAACAGCTGCAGCCAAACCTTCTCCATCCTTCAGGACAGGACCCTAGAAGTTTCACATTTACTATCTTTGACACTCGAATGTTATGAACATTTATATTACACAAAATAAAAAGAACATGACACAGATAAAGCACTTCTAAGTTGCTCCTGTGTAATTATGATGCTGTTTAATCAGCTTCTTGATATGCCACACCTGTCAGGTGGATGGATTATCTTAGCAAAGGAGAAATGCTCACTAACAGAGATGAAAACAAATTTGAGCATTTGAGAGAAACTGGCTTTTTGTGTGTATGGAACATTTTTGGTATCTTTCATTTCAGCTCATGAAACATGGGACCAACACTTTACATGTTGCGTTTATATTTTTGTTCAGTGTATCTGACATTTACACGTTAAACATAACTTGTGCAACTATTATTTATTCACACGTTCAATAAGTAGCTTTGCACGAGCCTTGGCTTGTGAGAGGCCAGAAGAGCTCATAGGATCTACGCTCCTGCTCCTGTTTCTGTAGAGGCAGCTTGATGTACAAGTAAACACTTCCAATGTATCTGACATCTCTAGTCTCTTCTAGAATGACTAATTAAAAACTGGGACAATTAATTACATTACACTTTCGACACAGATTGGAAAATGCATCTTCAGTTATGTTGCAGCTTAAATGTGGAACAATACTTCTTGAATATGCTTATGTGTGAGATAATAGGTCAACTACCAAACCTGTGTGTGTGTGTGTGTGGGGGGGGGGGGCTGTCCTTACCTTTGTTCTCCCAGTTCAGCCTTTCTATCAACTTCTGTAGCTGGTCACGCTCCATAGCCGCAGTGTTCAGACTCTTCGTCAGCTCATCTATTTCAGTGGTTCTGGTATTTAGACTATTTTGTAGCTGTTCTTTCTCTGTGGTCGTGGTAATTAGACTATTCTGTAGCTGGTCTCTCTCTGTGGTCATGTAAATTAGACTATTTTGCAGCTGGTCTCTCTCTGTGGTCATGGTATTTAGACTATTCTGTAGCTGGTCTCTCTCTGTGGCCATGGTAATTAGACTATTCTGTAGCTGGTCTCTCTCTGTGGCCATGGTAATTAGACTATTCTGTAGCTGGTCTCTCTCTGTGGCAGTGGTAATTAGACTATTCTGTAGCTGGTCTCTCTCTGTGGTCGTGGAAATTAGACAATTTTGCAGCTGGTCTCTCTCTGTGGTCATGGTATTTAGACTATTCTGTAGCTGGTCTCTCTCTGTGGTCATAGTATTTAGCCTATTCTGTAGCTGGTCTCTCTCTGTGGCCATGGAATTTAGCCTATTGTGTAGCTGGTCTCTCTCTGTGTTCATGGTATTTACACTATTCTGATGCTGATCTCTCTCTATGGCCGTGGTAATTAGACTATTTTGTAGCTGGTCTCTCTCTGTGGTCATGGTTTTCAGACTATTCTGTAGCTGGTCTCTCTCTGTGGTCGTAGAAATTAGACTATTTTGTGGCTGTTCTCTCTCTGTGGTCGTGGAAATTAGACTATTTTGTAGCTGGTCTCTCTCTGTGGTTGTGGAAAATAGACTATTACATTTCTGGTCTCTCTCTGTGTTCGTGGAAAACAGACTATTACGTAGCTGGTCTCTCTCTGTGTTCATGGTATTTAACCTATTATGTAGCTGGTCTCTCTCTGTGGTCATGGTTTTCAGACTATTCTGTAGCTGGTCTCTCTCTGTGGTCGTAGAAATTAGACTATTTTGTGGCTGTTCTCTCTCTGTGGTCATGGAAATTAGACTATTTTGTAGCTGGTCTCTCTCTGTGGTTGTGGAAAATAGACTATTACATTTCTGGTCTCTCTCTGTGTTCGTGGAAAATAGACTATTACGTAGCTGGTCTCTCTCTGTGTTCATGGTATTTAGAATATTCTGCAGCTGGTCTCTCTCTGTGGTCATGGTATTTAACCTATTCTGTAGCTGGTCTCTCTCTGTGGTCATGGTATGTAGCCTATTCTGTAGCTGGTCTCCCTCTGTGGTCATGGTATTCAGACTATTCTGTAGCTGGTCTCTCTCTGTGGTCATGGTATTCAGACTATTCTGTAGCTGGTCTCTCTCTGTGGTCATGGTATTCAGACTATTCTGTAGCTGGTCTCTCTCTCTGGTTGAGGTATTTAGACTTTTTTGTAGCTGGTCTCTCTCTGCAGTTGCATCTGTAAAGGGGAAAAGTCAATCAAAATGTGTAACTGTCTCAACATTGTTTTTTACTAAAACATTTGTAGTCAATGTTCACTTACAGGAATCCCACAGGCCTATGATCACAGCCAGTAGAACACACACTGCAGCAACTCTGGAGGGTCTCTTCCACCTTTGAAAATGTACTGAATAACAAGTTATTAAAGTCAGATCTTTGGTAATGTGTTAATGCGTTTTACTGCATCAGTGTTTTATTTGAGCTGGATTCTGCAGGAACAGGATCCAGCAGCTCTTAGTTTTGGACTGATGGATTCCAGAACCTATTTTCCGGATCGTGGCATGAACAATAATTCTTAGTGCTTGCAATGTAAAAATGTGAATTAAAGAGCTCAAAGTTCATTTGAGTTTCCTCCTCTGTAATTATCCTGCCCCTTAAAAAAAATGCAATGTTAAAATGTTTTTCAGCCCGTGCCTGATATCCCGAGAATTTTAAACTTTTCACAACTTTATTACACATGGTGTTATTTCTAAATGGTTCACCTGATATGGATGAAAATACCCTCAAATGAAAGCTGACAGTCTGCACCTTAACCTCAGTCATTATTTCAAATCCAAACTTTTGGAGTATAGAGCCTTAGAAGAAAACATGCTCACTGTCCCAATAACTACGGAGGGCACTGTATGTAGGGGTAAGGTAGAGGCTGGTAGCCTCAATATTAACAGAGGGTACTGTAGGTAGGGGTAAGGTAGAGGCAGGTAGCCTCAATATTAACAGAGGGCACTGTAGGTAGGGGTAAGGTAGAGGCAGGTAGCCTCAATATTAACAGAGAGTACTGTAGGTAGGGGTAAGGTAGAGGCAGGAAGCCTCAATATTAACAGAGGGCACTGTAGGTAGGGGTAAGGTAGAGGCTGGTAATCTCAATATTAACAGAGGGTACTGTAGGTAGGGGTAAGGTAGAGGCTGGTAGCCTCAATATTAACAGAGGGCACTGTAGGTAGGGGTAAGGTAGAGGCTGGTAGCCTCAATATTAACAGAGGGCACTGTAGGTAGGGGTAAGGTAGAGGCTGGTAGCCTCAATATTAACAGAGGGTACTGTAGGTAGGGGTAAGGTAGAGGCTGGTAATCTCAATATTAACAGAGGGTACTGTAGGTAGGGGTAAGGTAGAGGCTGGTAATCTCAATATTAACAGAGGGCACTGTAGGTAGGGGTAAGGTAGAGGCTGGTAGCCTCAATATTAACAGAGGGTACTGTAGGTAGGGGTAAGGTAGAGGCAGGAAGCCTCAATATTAACAGAGGGTACTGTAGGTAGGGGTAAGGTAGAGGCTGGTAATCTCAATATTAACAGAGGGTACTGTAGGTAGGGGTAAGGTAGAGGCTGGTAATCTCAATATTAACAGAGGGTACTGTAGGTAGGGGTAAGGTAGAGGCAGGTAGCCTCAATATTAACAGAGGGTACTGTAGGTAGGGGTAAGGTAGAGGCTGGTAGCCTCAATATTAACAGAGGGTACTGTAGGTAGGGGTAAGGTAGAGGCAGGAAGCCTCAATATTAACAGAGGGTACTGTAGGTAGGGGTAAGGTAGAGGCAGGAAGCCTCAATATTAACAGAGGGTACTGTAGGTAGGGGTAAGGTAGAGGCAGGAAGCCTCAATATTAACAGAGGGTACTGTAGGTAGGGGTAAGGTAGAGGCTGGTAGCCTCAATATTAACAGAGGGTACTGTAGGTAGGGGTAAGGTAGAGGCAGGAAGCCTCTTGGTTAGAGTGTTCGGCCAGTAACCAAATCCAGCAGAAGTTGAATTTGTAATGTAACATCTTCAGTGCATTCGGAAAGTATTTAGATCTCTTGACATTTTCCACATTTTGTTATATTACAACCTTCTTCTATAATGGATTTGGAAAACTGAAATATCACGTTTACAAAAGTATTCAAACCCTTTACTCTGTACTTTGTTGAAGCACCATTCGCAGCGATTACATCCTTGTCACGTTCTGACCTTATTTATTTTATTATGTATTTTAGTATGGTCAGGGTGTGAGTTGGGTGGGTTGTCTATGTTCCTTTTTCTATGTTGTGGGATTTCTGTGTTTGGCCTGGTATGGTTCTCAATCAGAGGCAGCTGTCTATCGTTGTCCCTGATTCAGAACCATACTTAGGTAGCCTGGTTTCACTTTTGAGTTGTGGGTGTTTATTTTCTGTGTCTGTGTGTTCCACACGGAACTGTTTCAGTTAGTTATTTCACCTGTCCTTTATTGTTTTGTTTCAGTGTTCGCTTGTTTTAATAAAGAGCATGAACACGTACCACGCCGCGCATTGGTCCTCCGATCCTTACTATTCCTCCTCGTCGTCGGAGGAGGAAGACAGCCGTTATAGTCCTTGAGTCTTCCTGGGTATGACTACAAGCTGGGCACACCTGTATTCGGGTACTTTTCCTCATTTCTTCTCTGCATATCCTCTCAAACTCTGCCAGGTTGGATGGGGAATGTTGCTGCTACAATTCTTTTTATCCTGCTGCTCAGCCACTTTACCCCTGATTGTATGCCTAGAACTACCTCGTCTGCCACTGATATCATTATTGGAATCGGCTAAACTATGATCATTGAGATAGGAAATAAATGATAGGAAATGAAAGAGACTGGGTTATGTCAGAAGTTAATGGTTTTCTGAGGAAAAACAATGGACATCTGTGGATTAGATGAATGTGTTGAGGTCAGGAGGTGAGGACAGATTCTCTTAAGGCAGTAATAAAGGTTTGTCATCCTGTTACCCTCTTTATTAGTTCCTGTGGAGCCATAATCTGTAAGGAGGAGGAGTGTCTTATTAAGTAGGATGTATATAACTGTGAAGAAAGAAATGCTTTGCTCTCTGATTACAGCTGTACAGAACCTTTGGAAATGATTAAACTTGGTTAAAGCTTCTCTAGTGTCCGTGAGTTATTTACTCGGGAAAAAAAATAACTGAACAATATCGTTCTTGTACATAATGTATTTTGTTTTGACTCTATTTCTGATATTGCTACTATGCAAGTAACCATTTGGCTGTACCATTAACACCTTCTCTAGAGACCCATCCACTTAGCAAGACTGAGCAAAATATTGAAAAAGCATTTGTTGATATGTGGTCGTAACATGATTTTGTGACATACCACAACAATACCATGTGGCCGTATCAAGTGTCCACCACAAATACAGTGGGGAGAACAAGTATTTGATACACTGCAGATTTTGCAGGTTGTCCTACTTACAAAGCATGTAGAGGTCTAATTTTTAAAATCATAGCTTCACTTCAACTGTGAGAATCTAAAACGAAAATCACATTGTATGATTTAAGTAATTTGCATTTTATTGCATGACAAGTATTTGAAATATCAGCAAAGCAG
Organism: Oncorhynchus masou masou; assembly: GCF_036934945.1. Classification (NCBI taxonomy): domain Eukaryota; kingdom Metazoa; phylum Chordata; class Actinopteri; order Salmoniformes; family Salmonidae; genus Oncorhynchus; species Oncorhynchus masou. Next base: position 22,606,031 of record NC_088231.1, read on the forward strand.
AACTTAATATTTGGTACAGAAATCTTTGTTTGCAATTACAGAGATCATACGTTTCCTGTAGATCTTGACCAGGTTTGCACACACTGCAGCAGGGATTTTGGCCCACTCCTCCATACAGACCTTCTCCATATCCTTCAGGTTTCGGGGCTGTCGCTGGGCAATACGGACTTTCAGCTCCCTCCAAAGATTCTATGTTGGGTTCAGGCCTGGAGACTGGCTAGGCCACTCCAGGACCTTGATGCTTCTTACAGAGCCACTCAGTTGTCCTGGCTATATGTTTTGGGTCGTTGTCATGCTGGAAGACCCAGCCACGACCCGTCTTCAATGCTGTTACTGAGGGAAGGAGGTCGTTGGCCAAGATCTCGCGATACATGGCCCCATCCATCCTCCCCTCAATACGGTGCAGTTGTCCTGTCCCCTTTGCAGAAAAGCATCCCAAAAGAATGATGTTTCCACCTCCATGCTTCATAGTTGGGATGATGTTCTTGATTGTACTCATCCTTCTTCTTCCTCCAAACACGGCGAGTGGAGTTTGGACCAAAAAGCTCTTTTTGTCTCATCAGACCACATGACCTTCTCCCATTCCTCCTCTGGATCATTCAGATGGTCATTGGCACACTTCAGATGGGCCTAGACATGCACTGGCTTGAGCAGGGGGACCTTGTGTGAGCTGCAGGATTTTAATCCATGACGGCGTAGTGTGTTACTAATGGTTTTCTTTGAGACTGTGGTCCCAGCTCTCTTCAGGTCATTGACCAGGTCCTGCCATGTAGTTCTGGGCTGATCCCATCATTGATGCCCCACGTTGTGAGATCTTGCATGGAGCCCCAGACCGAGGGTGATTGGCCGTCATCTTGGACTTCTTCCATTTTCTAATAATTGCACCAACAGTTGTTGCCTTCTCACCAAACTGCTTGCCTATTGTCCTGTAGCCCATCCCAGCCTTGTGCAGGTCTACAATGTTATCCCTGATGTCCTTACACAGCTCCTGGTCTTGGCCATTGTGGAGAGGTTAAAATCTGTTTGAGTGTGTGGACAGGTGTCTTTTATACAGGTAACGAGTTCAAACAGGTGCAGGTAATGAGTGGAGAACAGGGAGCTTCTTAAAGGAAAACCAACAGGTCTGTGAGAGCCGGAATTCTTACTGGTTGGTAGGTGATCAAATACTTATGTCATGCAATAAAATGCAAAGTAATTACTTATTCGTACAATGTGATTTTCTGGATTTTTGTTTTAGATTCCGTCGCTCACAGTTGAAGTGTACTCAAGTGTACTCATAAAGAAATTACAGACCTCTACATGCTTTGTAAGTACCTGCAAAATCGGCAGTGTTTCAAATACTTGTTCTCCCCACTGTATATGGAGCATACATCTTTTATGTGCTGTACATGTGCACCTCACTCAGGTTTCAACTCAGATTGCATGACCTTAACTTTTGTATCGAATACTATTTGATAAGTGGGTGTGTAACAGTATATAAAGTATGCTAATGTACTGGTGTGAAGGCATTTGGGAAGTGGTCAAAAGTACTTAAGCATTTTGGTGGGGTATCTGTACATTACTTTATTATTTATATTTTTGGCAACTTTTACTTTTACTGCACTACATTCCAAAAGATAATATTGTACCTTTTACTCCATACATTTTCTCTGACACCCAAAAGTACTTGTTACATGTATCACTAAACACACATGTAAATGATGTCTGAGTGTTGGAGCCCCTGGCTATCCGCCAATAAAAACAAGAGAACAAATTGTGCCGTCTGGTTTAATATAAGGAATTTGAAATGATTTATACTTTTACTCAAGTATGACAATATAGTACTTTTTCCACCACTGAATATGGCTGGGGGTTATAGCATTTATTTAACATGACCCATCAATTTAGACAAGTGTGTCTGGGTAAGCGTCATCTAATATTTGCAAAAGATTTTTATCTGGACACTTTCTGTTTACCTGGGGTTTTTCCTTATTGTAGGCTACTACCACTTTTATCTTAATCTTTACTACACTACTCACTGTTTAGCACATGACCTCATGTGAATCCGTAAAGAGATGGGTGGGGCTGGTTTAAGAGAATGTGAACAATGCTGAATGGGTGTAGACAAAGGAGAGCTCTCCAATAGGTACCAAATCATTCAATAAATCATCCACAGACCAGCAAATATTCTTTACATCAACATAATCACTACAAAACTGATTGTAAGACCTCTTCTAAACTATTGTTTTCCTAGATATGGCTACTCTATTGTCACAAGCCATACCACCCTCCCAGGCCCTAGAGCCTGAGAAGGGAGACATGAAGGAAGAAGTGGGAGTTTTGTGTTTTTCTATGTATTATTTTTACTAGGGTGGATTAGGTTAGTTAGAATGGATTTTATTTTTACCTTGTTTTTTCAACCCCATGAAGTTGGTGGCGGGAACACACATTTTGGGGTTGTAGTCCGCCATAAAACCCACAGAAGTAGAACGATAGACTGCAACAGAGCAGGTAAATGTTGAACTGGAATGCAAAAAAATGTGCTGAGAAGTGTCTTGGTTGGTGCTGCTGCTCTGAAAGTGGTGTAGCAGCGCTGCAGCAGATCGAAAAGTACTGGAGCAAATGGGGTCTCGCCACACGTTTTCTGGCGGCTTTGGATAAAGACACAATACACAACAATGAAACAATGCATATGTTCATTCTGCATAAGAACCACTTTCTGCATGTATGCTGATGTACAATACTATCTGTGACTCATCACCTAGATTCGGTCTTATGTAGCAACAAATTATGTTTTGACCTTATAGAGACTCAGAGCTACAACATGTTATATCATACACTGCATTTGAGGACCAATGCGAAAGCAATTCTGCTTTGAAAGTTGATCAACTTGTAAACTCACTTTTCAGAAAATCGCCTTTGAGTGTGTTGGTATCTAGTGAAGAGCTCTTCATTCAGCATCGGGCCAGAAGTATACAGAATGGTGTCGTCTGCGTAGAGGTGGATCAGAGAATCACCAGCAGCAAGAGCGACATCATTGATGTATACTGAAAAAAGAGTCGGCCCGAGAATTGAACCCTGTGGCACCCCCATAGAGACTGCCAGAGGTCCAGACAACAGGCCTTCCGATTTGACACACACTTATATGAAAATGGTGTAAATTATATCGTCTCAGTCTTTCTAAATCATTGTGGTCAACCCTAAAAAAATTGAAATGAAAATGTATTAAATCTAAAAGTTTAAATTAAACCAGAGCGCCCTCAGATAGTGGGAAAAAGCCGCACTTGACCGTTGCACTTGAGTCATTCCCACGCTGAATGACTAAGCCCACTAAGCTATGAAAGTGCACACTAATTTTCACGTTCGTTGAATGGAGGAGACCAAGGCGCAGCGTGATATGAATACATGTTATATATTTAATGAAGAAAGAACACTAGAACAAACTTACAAAACAACAAACGTGACGCTATATATATATATATAAACAGTGCAGACACAGGCAACTACACATAGACATAGATAATAACCCACGAAATACCCAAAGAATATGGCTGCCTGAATATGGTTCCCAATCAGAGACAACGAAAAACAGCTGCCTCTAATTGAGAACCAATCTAGGCAACCATAGACATACATAAACACCTAGATGGTAAACAACCCCATAAACCTACAAAACCCCTAGACAGTAAAAAAACACATACATCACCCATGTCACACCCTGACCTAACCAAAATAATAAAGAAAACAAAGAATACTAAGGTCAGGGTGTGACACTAATATGGTGAAAACAATGTGTGGGGAGGCAGAGGCACAAACTGGCATCAATACCTTCGTCAGAAAACACTGTGAAGCTAAGAATTGGTGCTATATCTCACCACCTTATGCCATCCAAAAGAACATTGGCTGTGAGGGCCGAGATGCATTGACTAATGTTCGCTACATGTCGAGGGATGCTATTCACAAGAACATATTGTTCTGTCTCACGATTCCCGACCATGAAACGGTTCAGTGTGCTACGTGGCTATATTGACAAAAAACAGATTCCATGGGAAACAATGGTGGGCTTTTGCACAGATGGGGCTCCATCTATTACCAGACGGCGGGCAGGCCTCTACACTCTAGTTATGAGCGTATGATACACCCACTGAGCTATAATGGATACACCGATGGCAACTAGCAGCAAAAGAGTTGAGCGCAGGACTCTGATATATGCAGAAGTTCAACAGGTAACTTTGATTGTAAACTACATTGTGCACGCCTGTTTGCAAAACTATGTGGATATATGGCATTAGAGCATGACAATGTTTTATTCACACCGAGGCTCGGTGGTTATCGAGGGGGAGTGTTGGAACTGTTATTCGCAATGGATGTAAAAAAAAAAGGCTTTGTTGACTTTCTATGTAATGAAAATAAAATGTGTCTCCTTGCCTACAGACATATTTGGGAAACTGAACAAACTGAATGCCAGCATGCAGGTGAAATATAAAAAATATAAAAAAGTTCTACAGATGATTGACCGAATCAGTGACATCCATTTAACTGTGATCCTGGCTCAGTTGACATGCAGGTACATGTAAGTGAAATTGAACAGCTGATTGAGCTGTCATGTCACCGAATGCTGCATACAAAGCATTACCGAGTCACTATGGATGAGTTTTTGGTTCCTGACTCAAAGGGAATACTGTGCCGTCTCCCTCCGAGCATTAAAACCCATGGTACGCTGATTCAGTGCTCTCATATGCATTAAAACAAATGTCAATCCAGGTTGGATGTGACAGCAGAGATGAGGTGAGCACTGTTGACCACACCCCCTGACTTTGAGAAGCTCCGACGTGACATGCATCAAGCCACACCCATCTCATTAGTGGTGGTGAGATAAGAGACATTATGTCACACTAATTTGTAATTGACTGTCATAGCCCCACTTTAAAAGTATGATATGATATTGGCTGTTAATTACATAAAAATTGTACATATGGTTGGAGGCGCAGGAATTTGCATATATCAAAATGGGGTTGTGGGCCCCAAACGTTTGGGAACCCCTGGGTTAAGGTTAGGGGTACGTTTTGGGATAGGGATAAAACATTATGTTTTGGCACTCATTCCAAGTGATTAAAGTAAGGCTTACATTTTGGGACATGGTTCAAATAAAACCAGGGATTAAAACCAGGGGTTGAACATGCAACATTCTGCTAAACTCAAGCTTAATTGATGGTAATAGCACTCATGGCACTCAATAGCACTAGTGGAGGCTTTTTAAAGCATTTACAGACGTCCTCAGGACATGGATAGACGTCCAATCTGGGTGTGTTCCTGAGGTGGGAGTCTGATCACGATTGTTCTTGTCTGATTTGTTTCCCCCGAGACCACAGCCAAGGGGGATGCCGACAATGCTCAGACACTACTGCACGGGAAGAGGAGCCGAACCCTCCTTTAAATATTTAGCAGAACTGTAGGTATTTTACAAAACTGTCAGTTGACATATCTAATACAGTTAAAAAGGTGAAAGAGTATTTATAGTGCAGGCTCACATTGTTGAATTATTTACCAGGCAGAATCAGAAGTTCAGAATGTGTATTAAATATTGAAGACCATATTAGTCCCTTTTAGGAATGGTAATAATACCAACATTATAATGCCTATATCATAATGCCTACATCATAATGCCTATATCATAATGCCGACATCATAATGCCGACATCATAATGCCAACATCATAATGCCTACATCATAATGCCTACATCATAATACCTACATCATAATGCCTAAATCATAATGCCGACATCATAATGCCTACATCATAATGCCTAAAATCATAATGCCTACATCATAATGCCTACATCATAATGCCTAAATCATAATGCCGACATCATAATGCCTACATCATAATGCCGACATCATAATGCCTACATCATAGGCCTTATTAACAAACTTGTATGTCATTGGTAAATACGAATACAGTTGTTTAATTACGATCCTTGTTGGTAAAGCCACGGAAAAAGGAAGCTACCTTCCCACTAGCCATGATTGGCTGAGATAATGAGTGGGCTGGACATGCCGAGAGAAGAGTTTGGTTTGGTCTGCCATATAGTAGCTTCGTCTGTCTCTGGATTACATCTTCAATCTAAAGGCTACCATGGTATGGCATTCCTGACAGGGAGACACGTCAATCATGCATGAGGATGTATACAGTTGAGACATTTTCAGATATTACACGTTTCTAATTTTGACAGAAAGTGGTTTCATTTCAATCTAAAGTGCACAGTTAGCTAGCTAACGTTTGCTGGCTGGCTCCATAGCCGATGTTACTATTAGTATACCAGAGCCGTTTGCTTTGCTAGTTAGAGCTTAATGTTAGCTAGCTAACATTGAACCTGGTTGGTTAGATCCCAGCACTGTGGCATTGTTGGCACTGTGTTCATTGTTGTTTAACTAGCTAACGCAAGCTGGCTGGCTTGTCAGCTAACGTTAAGTGATGTGTGTGAACCTAAACTTTGTTTACCTAGGTAGGTACGTTGTTTACCTAGCTAGCTAGCTATATGTCTTAAGCTAACGTGTACTGTTAGCTAGCTAACATTAGCTGTCTGGCTCTCTAGCTGACGTTATTATTCGTATCCCAGAGCAGTTTGCTTTTATAGTTAGAGCCTAATGTTAGCTAGCTAACATCGAACCTGGGTGGTTAGCTCACTGCACTGTGGCATTTTTGCCACTGCTCATTGTTGTTTAACTAGCTAACATTAGCTGGCTGGCTTGTTAGCTAACGTAATGTCACGTGTGTACAACAACCGTTGAATATGGCTGGTGTCAGTAAATGTCTATCTAACCAGAAGCGTCAAGAGCGACATAAGATCGACATAAGATCGACATATGATCGAATCCAGGTGGTGAGTCACATATAGACATATTCAGTGCATTCAGAACCCTTTAGTTTTTTAGATTGATTCAATTGTTTTTTCCCAACAATCTACACACAATACCCCATAATGACAAAGCAAAAACAGGTCTCTCCGTAGATGTTCGATAGGGTTCATGTCCGGGCTCCGACTGGGCAACTCCAGGACATGCAGAGACTTGTCCCGTAGCCACTCCTGCATTGTCTTGGCTGTGTGCTTAGGGTCGTTGTCCTGTTGGAAGGTGAAGCTTTGCCTCAGTTTGAGGTCCTGAGCGCTCTGGAGCAAGTTTTCATCAAGGATCTCTCTATACTTTGCTACGTTAATCTTTGCCTCAATTCTGACTCGTCTCCAAGTGCCTGCTGCTGAAAAACATCCCCACAGCATGATACTGCTACTACCATGCTTCACCATAGGGATGGTGCCAGGTTTCCTACAGACGTGACGATTGGCATTCAGGCCAAAGAGTTAAATATTGGTTTCATCAGACCAAAAATCTGAGATTCTGAAACTCCAAGCATGCTGTTATGTGCCTTTTACTGAGGAACGTCTTCTGTCTGGCCACCCTACCATAAAGACCTTATTGGTGGAGTGTTGCAGAGATGGTTCTCCCATCTCCACAGAGGAACTCTGGAGCTCTCTCAGATCGACCATTGAATTCTTGGTCACCTCCCTGACCAAGGCCCTTCTCCCCCGATTGCTCAGTTTGGCCGGGCGGCCAGCTCTAAGAAGTGTCTTGTTGGTTCCAAACTTCTTCCATTTAAGAATGATGGAGGCCACTGTGTTCTTGGGGACCTTCAAGGCTGCAGACATTTGATGGTACCCTTCCCCAGATCTGTGCCTCAACACAATCCTATTTCGGAGCTCTACGAACAATTATTTCAACCTCTTGTTTTTTTTTCTTTGACATGCACTGTCAAATGTGGGACCTTATATAGACAGGTGTATGCCTTTCCAAATCATGTCCAATCAATTTAATTTACCACATGTGGACTCTAATAAAGTTGTTGAAACATCAAGTTTCAATTGAAACAGGATGCACCTAAGCTCAATTTCGAGTCTCATGGTAAAGGGTCTGAATACTTATGTAAATAAGGTATTGTTTTTTATTTTTTATTTTTTACATTTTCAAATATTTCTAAAAACCTGTTTTCACTTTGTCATTATGGGGTATTGTGTGTAGATTGATGAGCGAATAATGTATTTAATGTAATCAATTTTAGAATAAGGTTGTAACGTCACAACATGTGGAAAAAGTCAAGGGGTCTGAATACTTTCCAAATGCACCGTACCTACATGCATACATATAAATACATATACACATGTATTTAAATAAATTTTTATTTTATTGTTTTGCCCTAACCCTACCACCTCTCCTCTAACTGGAGTAAATTAATGAACAACAACACTTAGGCTTCTATTTCCAGCTAATACATACTATATACATTTTACAGACGCAATCTAATTTACAATAGTTATATTTAGTTTAATGTAGTTCGTTTTTAGTCATGTCCTTCCTCAACCTCTCCCATCTATTTCTGATGTCCATCCAGTTTGATTTCTATTTGCCATATATTTTTAACTGTTCTGTTTCACAAAAGTTCTGAACCAAAGCATTTTACGGACACAGTATATTTTACATGACTTCTCTTGTTGTCATTAGTCCCACCGTTCACCATCCAGATATGTAAAAAATAAGTTGCATATATCCTTTACAAAAGTCATACTTCATTTCATGTCAATTTAGAAAGACAAAACACCCATTTCTTGTATCAGGCTTGTGTCTTGTAATAGTGCCTTTATAGATGTCTTTACCTGCCTGTTGAGTTGGGTATCTGGAGTTGTATGTCTGCGGGAGGATTGACAGCTGATGTTTTATAGTCATGTGGGGCCAAGTTGTACTTCATGAAGTGATAGGTCACCCTTAGTTTGAAGGTTTTCCATTTCTAGACAGTCAGGTGATTTCCTGTAAGTCACGGAGGTTGTTCCAGTCTGTCTAGTTCAGGGGCAGGAACAGTTGCCCCACCCTTGCATTTTTTTTTTTTACCTTTATTTTACTAAGCAAGTCAGTTAAGAAGAAATTCTTATTTTCAATGACGGCCTAGGAACAGTGGGTTAACTGTTTAGGGGCAGAACGACAGATTTTGTACCTTGTCAGCTCGGGGATTTGAACTTGCAACCTTTCGGTGACTAGTCCAATGCTCTAACCACTAGGCTACCCTGCCGCCCCACATGCCGTATGCCTCACCAGCAACAACTTTAGGGATTCCTGTTTTTCTACGGTAAAAAGACTTCAACAGCCACAAGGATGTTGACAACCAAGGCAGCCATGACTGTTGTTGTTTAACATAGCAGTCAACCTATTTCCTGTAGTGTCAAAATGATTCAACATTTTGTTTAATGTAATACAAATGACTTTTGATGTATTCTTCAAATGGAGAACAAGTATTAAATCAAATCAAAATAACGCCATTTAAATAAATTATTCTATATATACAGTTGAAGTCGGAAGTTTACATACACCTTAGCCAAATACATTTAAACTCCGTTTTTCACAATTCCTGACATTTAATCCTCGTAAAAAGTAACTGTTTAAGGTCAGTTAGGATCACCACTTTATTTTAAGAATGTGAAATGTTACAATAATAGTAGAGAGAATGATTTATTTCAGCTTTTATTTCTTTCATCACATTCCCAGTGGGTCAGAAGTTTACATACACTCAATTCATATTTGTTAGAATTGTCTTTGAATTGTTTAACTTGTGTCAAACGTTTCGGGTAGCCTTCCACAAGCTTCCCAAAATAAGTTGGGTGAATTTTGACCCATTCCTCCTGACAGAGCTGGTGTAACTGAATCAGGTTTGTAGGTCTCCTTGCTCGCACATGCTTTTTCAGTTCTGCCCACAAATATCAAACGCGCCAACTAAATGGACATTTTGAATATATAACGATGGATTTAATCGAACAAAAGGACCATTTATGACGTTTATGGGACATATTGGAGTGCCAACAAAAGAAGATCTTCAAAGGTAAGTCATGATTTATATTTATTTCTGAGTTTTGTGTCGCACCTGGCGGGATGAAATATGATTTTCTGTGCTTGTTTGATGGGGTGCTAACCTCAGATAATAGTGTTGTTTGCTTTCACCGTAAAGCCTTTTTAAAATCTGAAACCATGGCTAGATTAACAAGAAATGCAGCTTTAATTTGGTGTGTTGAACCTGTGAAAATATAATAGTTAAATATTTTTTATATTTTCTTTGAATTTCGCGCTGCAGTTTCACCGGATGTTGTCGAAGCGTTCCGCTAGCGGAACCCCTGGCCCCAACAGGTTTTAAGACAGTAGAACTAAGCAAACATTGGAGGAAAACAAACTCATATTTTGGGTCTCTATGGTTACTAATGTAGAACGTAACAACATTGGAACAAAACGAGTATATTTTGGTCTCTATAGTTACGGCAGTAGAACTAAACAAACATTTGAGCAAACCAAGCTTATTTTTTGGGTCTCTATGGGGAACAACATTAGAAATAAGCTCATGAGGCATTTACACTGAGTGTACTGAAGATTATGAACACCTGCTATTTCCATAACAGACTGACCAGGTGAATCCAGGTGAAAGGTATGATCACTTACTAATGTCACTTGTTAAATCTGAAAATACATCTCATTCCAAAATCATGGGCATTAAAATGGAGTTTGTCCCCCCTTTGCTATTATAACAGCCTCTACTCTTCTGGAAGGGTTTCGACTAGATGTTGGAACATTGCTGCGGGGACTTGCTTCCATTCAGCCGCAAGAGCATTAGTGAGGTCGGCCCTGATGTTGGGTGATGATGCCTGGCTCGCAGTCGGCGCTCCAATTCATCCCGATGGTGTTCGATGGGGTTGAGATAAGGGCTCTGTGCAGGCCAGTCAGGTTCTTCCACACCGATCTCAGCAAATTATTTATGTTTGGACCTCGCTTTGTGCACAGGGGCATTGTCATGCTGAAACAGGAAAGTGCCTTCCCCAAACTGTTGCCACAAAGTTTGAAGCACAGAATCGTCTAGAATGTCATTTTATTGAGTAGATTTAAGATTTCCCTTCACTGGAACTAATGGGCCTAACCTGAACCATGAAAAACAGTCCAAGACCATTATTCCTCCTCCACCAAACTTTACAATTTGACACTATGCATTGGGGCAGGTACCGCTCTACTGGCATCCGCCAAACCCAGATTCGTCCGTCGGACTGCCAGATGGTGAAACGAGATTCACCGCTCCACAGAATGTGTTTCCACTGCTCCAAAGTCCAATGGCGGCGAGCTTTACGCCACTCCAGCCGACACTTGGCATTGCGCATGGTGATCTTTGGCTTGTGTGTGGCTGCACAGAAATGCATTTAATGCTCCCGAAAAAACAGGTATTGTGCTAAAGTTGCTTGCAGAAGCAGTTTAGAACTAGGAAGTGAGTGTTGCAACCGAGGACAGACAATTTTTATGAGCTATGCGCTCCAGCACTCGGCAGTCAAATTCTGTGAGCTTGTGTGGACTACCACTTTGTGGCTGAGTAGTTGTTGCTCCTAGGCGTTTCCACGACAGAAATTTGACAAACTGACTTGTTAGAAAGTTGCATCCTATGACAGTGTCACCATGAAAGTTACTGAGCTCTTCAGTAAGGCCATTCTACTGCCAATGTTTGTCTATGGAAATTACGTGGCTCTGTGTTCAATTTTATACACCTGTCAGCAACTGGTGTGGCTGAAATAGCCAAATCTCCTCATTTGAAGTGGTGTCCACATATGTTTGTATATATAGTGTACGGCTCTGCTCCTTCAGTGTAGTGCATGTAAATGTAAATGTATGTAAATGTAAAAAAAGTACACTGTATAGACCTTACTGTTGACATCATGGATGGTCAGTCCTTGCACCCATAGCTTTGTCTATTAATTTGAGAGTGGTTACATTTATCCAGGCCCAGCCCTTAACCTTTTTACCAAAACAGAGGCGGGGTACCCTCTTTGTTATTGTTTGAACTGGGGATTGGCCCTTTAAAATGTTTAGGCTGTATAGACAAATATGTTGTAGGTCGATAAGTGATAATCCACTGAGGGATTATTATTTTACGATTAATAATTTGGTACATCAACCATGCACACAGATTTGTTTAATTTTACCTTTATTTACCTAGACAAGTCAGTTAAGAACAAATTCTTATTTTCAATGATGGCCTAGGAACAGTGGGTTAACTGCCTTGTTCAGGGGCAGAACGACAGATTTATACCTTGTCAGTTTGGGGATTCAACCTTGCAACCTTTCGATTACTAGTCCAGCGCTCTAACCAGGTTACCTGCCGCCCCGAAAAACAACGAGTTGGATTAACCTAATGACCCCTAAAACGCTGATACTGCACTCTGACATTGTATGACCTTAAACAACTATATGGGTAAATGCAAAGTATAGGATCTGAAATCTAAATGTGTTACTCCAACTTTCTTGTTGTTTTTCTGTTTGATGGAAACAGTTCTAACATTCTAGATGTATTTAATGGTTTTATGTAGCCGTGTTTTCATGTTTTGAATGTTGTATTGAAGTAACCCTCAAGCATTTTTTCGGTATGAAGGAAATAACTTTTTAATTGTGGAGAATATTTATACTTAAGACATATTTGACTTTGTATAAATATAGTTATAATACTGTCAGTTGCTTAATGTTAGCTAACTTTTACATATTCTGTTTGGTATCTTACCATTATCTGGGTATTTGCGTTTCAATGCGAGTCCAGTGAGATAGTGTCATGTTATTTCTGGTAAGATCTTGATCCCTGGTTGTTTCATTGTGTGTGTCATGTTTGGGATGGCCTGAACTTGGAGCTCCATAGAATACCAAGACAAATTTCAGTGACTGTAGTGAAAACATGTTGGAACAAAGCCAGAGTAAATTAATTTCACTTAATAACTTCACCTAATGCTGTTTACCTGGGTTTTTACTTGGATTGTGGAGTTACTGCACATTTTACAATTCATTTTCTCTGAAACGGAATACAACATAACCAGGACACTTTGTCACAAGATTAAATAGAAACTGCACAGCCAGATATCAGTCCTAACTCAATTTTGACCAACATTTTGTCAACATGTAGTTAGGCCCGAAATGCAGCCTTGTAGTATAGTATCTATTTTATCATTTAATGTGTAGTAAGTTACTGCTGGTTGTAATTGTATGGCAGAATAGCTGTGCACATAATTCTAATAGGCCTACCTCTGCATGGACTACCTCTTCATGGACTACCTCTTCATGGACTACCTCTTCATGGACTACCTCTGCATGGACTACCTCTGCATGGACTACCTCTGCATGGACTACCTCTGCATGGACTACCTCTTCATGGACTACCTTCTGGACTACCTCTTCATGGACTACCTCTTCATGGACTACCTCTGGACCTCTGCATGGACTACCTCTGCATGGACTACCTCTGCATGGACTACCTCTTCATGGACTACCTCTTCATGGACTACCTCTTCATGGACTACCTCTTCATGGACTACCTCTGCATGGACTACCTCTGCATGGACTACCTCTGCATGGACTACCTCTGCATGGACTACCTCTTCATGGACTACCTCTTCATGGACTACCTCTTCATGGACTACCTCTGCATGGACTACCTCTTCATGGACTACCTCTTCAGGGACTACCTCTGCATGGACTACCTCTTCATGGACTACCTCTTCATGGACTACCTCTTCATGGACTACCTCTGCATGGACTACCTCTTCATGGACTACCTCTTCATGGACTACCTCTTCATGGACTACCTCTTCAGGGACTACCTCTTCATGGACTACCTCTTCATGGACTACCTCTTCATGGACTACCTCTTCATGGACTACATTGGAACCTCGTCTTCTTCTAGGGTCTGAACTGCGATGTTCAGATTTTTCCATAGCATAGTTATTTCAACAATGCTGAGTATGCCTATTGTTAACAATCATCCAAGGATACCTTGACTTGCATTAGGCTGAGGAAACATTTTCCATTAACTGATGTAAACGCCCCCTCCTACAAGCAGGAACCAAGTTATGGACGGACCAGAAATGTGACATATCTGTTTGACAGTTCACACAGTCATCATCCAGGATTACTATCTTAACATCTTCTTGGCGAACCACGTTGGACCCTTCTAATCTTCAAGGAAATGAACTGTCAGAACAGGTTTAAAGCAATGTGTAGTGCTATTGTTTTCAGGAAGATGGACACATGGTGACAGGAGGGACATGAGGCAGACTAGGAAACAGGGCAGGGCAGCCACCTGAGGTCCATAACTAACCTATAAAGGCCAAGATCAGTAACTATGCAAACAGGGAAACTGATAAAAATGTCCTTAAAGGGACTATCTGCAGTTGCTACATCCATTTTACTTTGAAATTAATGATATATGCCTATTTTGTCTAGAAGAATATGACTGATTAATGCCTGATGAGCTTAGTTCAGAACACTGTATAGCATCAAAACATGGTTAAAACTATAGCATGGCGTCTCCCTTTGTTCCTCAAATCTTCTCGCTCTTTCACTCAAACCCAGCCCCCTTTTCTTTTGTGTAGCTGTCATATCTGTTCCGTCCGCTAGGGACGTTTTCCTTTATGACGTCATTTGTAATCAAGGTATGATTCATTCTGTGTATATGTAATTCTGTGTGATTAGTTAGTTATTTAGGAAATAAATAATTAAACCCAATTTTGCATTGTTGATTCAACTTGTTAGCCAGGGTTCGTGAAGGTAACCAAGAATTTACAACGTTCAGATGAGACTGAATTAAGGTGACGATTAATATTGACTGCTGTTGATGTAAAATATTACTAGGTCTTTATCTTCTTCAGGAGTTGGTTCCTGTACAGGAACCAAATGAGCCGTAAATTCCAGAGCGCCAACTAATTGTACTCGTTAAAACTGAATCTTTCATTAAAATTCACACGCAGGGTACTCAAATCAAGCCACACTCGTTGTGAATATAGCCAACATGTCAGATTTGTAAAATGCTTTTCGGCGAAAGCATGACAAGCTATTATCTGCCCCCAGATACACACAAAGGGGACGTAAACAAAGAAATTAGCGTAGCCGGCACTACCCAAAACGCAGAAATAAAAAATAAAACATTCATTACCTTTGACGAGATTCTTTGTTGGCACTCCTATATGTCCCATAAACATCACAATTGGGTCTTTTTTTCTATTAAATCGGTCCATATATACCCAAAATGTCCATTTATGAACACCGTGAAATCCATGGAAAATGCACGTTTCCCAACGCAACGTAATTTTTTAAAATTCATAAAGTTGCCTATAAACTTTGACAAAACACTTCAACCTACTTCTGTAATCCAAGTTTAGGTATTAGTAAACGTTAATAAACGTTCAAATTGATCACGGAGCGTTCTGTATTCAATAACTAGAAGTTTAGAAAACGAAGTGCAATTTCTAGCCGAGATATTTTTTGGGTGCACATCTGAAGACCGGATGTGGTATTCAGTGATAAGACCAAGAATAAATGGGCCTGGAGATCACAACACTGGCGACATCGTGTGGAATCTGTAGGAATTGCAAACACAGTTCAATCATTTATGGAAAGCCATAGACAATACAAACACTGGCGGAATGATTTTTTCTTCTTCGATTTAGTGACCAGGTTTTCTTGCGATTTTGACAACGGAACTCATTCTGTTATAGTCACAGACACCATTGAACCAGTTCTAGAAACTTCAGAGTGTTTTCTATGCACACATACTAATCATATGCATATACTATATTCCTGGCATGAGTAGCAGGACGTTGAAATGGTGCGCGATTTTTAACAGAATGTTGAAAAAAGTAACTCGATCTCAAACAGGTTTTAAGAGTTTATTCGGAAGATAACAGCTCTATAAATATAATTTTGTGGTGTCCAGACTTTCTTGTTAATTACATTTACATGATTAGCTCAATCAGGTAATTTAATTACGGAGAAAGGGTTTTATAGAATAGTATGTCATATCACTTAATCCGGCATAGCCAAAGACACGACACCTTTGACCCCTAAAATGCGGATACTGCCCTCTGCCATTGTAGGACCTTAAACAACTACAGTATATGGGTAATGCAAACGCAAAGTGTGGTAACTAAAATATAAATGTGTTAAAGGGATAGTTCACCCAAATTAGAAAATAACACATTGGATTCCTTACCCTGTAAGCTGTCTATGGACAAGGTGTGACAGCAATCCATGCTTTGGTTTTGTTTCCTGGCAACAGGGACAATGTTATGGGCGGACCTTAGGAGGCCTAGCCTGCCCTACCATACCTCCTAGCCCGCCCTACCATACCTCCTAGCCCGCCCAACCATACCTCCTAGCCCGCTCTACCATACCTCCTAGCCTGCCCAACCATACCTCCTAGCCTGCCCTAGTATACCTCCTAGCCCTCCCTACCATACCTCCTAGCCCTCCCTACCATACCTCCTAGCCCTCCCTACCATACCTCCTAGCCCGCCCTACCATACCTCCGAGCCCCCCTACCATACCTCCTAGCCCGCCGTACCATACCTCCTAGCCCGCCCTACCATACCTCCTAGCCCCCCTACCATACCTCCTAGCCCCCTAACCATACCTCCTAGCCCGCCCAACCATACCTCCTAGCCCGCCCAACCATACCTCCTAGCCCTCCCTACCATACCTCCTAGCCCGCCCTACCATACCTCCTAGCCCGCCCTACCATACCTCCTAGCCCCTCAACCATTCCTCCTAGCCCACCCTACCATACCTCCTAGCCCACCCAACCATACCTCCTAGCCCACCCTACCATACCTCCTAGCCCGCCCAACCATACCTCCTAGCCCGCCCAACCATACCTCCTAGCCCGCCCTACCATGCCTCCTAGCCCGCCCTACCAGACAGAAGCATGAATCTCAGATAAAGAGTCCAAACAAGCAAAACAGCTCCCCTCTGTCTCAGTATATGTAGACCATGTATCTGATGCTGTCTGGACAGTGAAACAGCTCCCCTCTGTCTCAGTATATGTAGACCATGTATCTGATGCTGTCTGGACAGTGAAACAGCTCCCCTCTGTCTCAGTATATGTAGACCATGTATCCAATGCTGTCTGGACAGTGAAACAGCTCCCCTCTGTCTCAGTATATGTAGACCATGTATCTGATGCTTCCTGCAAAATCTGTCCAGAACTAACCCAATGTGTTTCTACTGGCATAATATGCAGACCTTAGCTTGTTGCCTGCCTTCCTGCCTTTGGGACAACTAATCCCATTGTTAGGGCAGAGCATCACATCATTATCTACGGGTCTCTAGTTTTAGCCTCTTGGGAATTGGAAGGGAAAGTTGCCAGGTGAACACTGTGCACTGTTTGGATGCTGGCTTCCCCTAAAATAAATGGATGTTTTGCAAAAATGATGTAATTACTCCTGCCTAAATAAAATCATTCAAAATACTTCACCAGAGGGCATGACTTTGCCACAGAGGATCATTAGCTTATTTACAAATATATTTTTGTTGTGGATTGTTACACATCACAAGTGCGTAGGCCAAGGAGGCTGCCTGCACCAGGCTGGGAAGACTGAATCTGCAATAGGTAAGTAGCTTGGTTTGAAGAAATCTACTGTGGGAGCAATTATTTGGTAATGGAAGACATACAAGACCACTGATAATCTCCCTCGATCTGGGGCTCCACGCAAGATCTCACCCCGTGGGGTCAAAATGATCACAAGAACGGTGAGCAAAAATCCCAGAACCACACGGGGGGACCTAGTGAATGACTTGCAGAGAGCTGGGACCAAAGTTACAAAGCCTACCATCAGTAACACACTACACCGTCAGGGACTCAAATCCTGCAGTGCCAGACGTGTCCCCCTGCTTAAGCCAGTACATGTCCAGGCCCGTCTGAAGTTTGCGAGAGAGCATTTGAATGATCCAGAAGAAGATTGGGAGAATGTCATATGGTCAGATGAAACCAAAATATAACTTTTTGGTAAACTCAACTCGTCATGTTTGGAGGACAAAGAATGCTGAGTTGCATCCAAAGAACACCATACCTACTGTGAAGCATGGGGGTGGAAACATCATTTTAAATCCTCTCTACAATAACAAGTGTTTCACACTGTACTACTGATGAAGTTAAAGCAAGCAGAGGAAGATCAACTCCTTGACATAATGACTCACAGGAATGGGAGAAAACATGAATTCAGATACTGTATTATAAACAACTGTAACCCTCTCACCACAGGCTCAGATAAATCGATCCAGTAAGTATGGTGAATCGGACACTCGGTATATAATAAACCTGGTATTACTTAACTTGCTAGGGAAAAACCAGAGACCAGGGTTCTTACCTACAGATAGAATGGTTATATAGAAAATAATGAACGATACACTTTCATTCAATCCGCAATACACATGACACCATACAATTTTAAAACAAGACTAAACCTAAACCTGGGTGCTAAACTGAAAATGTTAGTTGGTGCCGTTGGAGCTCAAAAAAACACTAGGCTAACCCCACTGTTACTCATGGTTTTCCAGAAACCTGTTGAAACCAACAGTTCCAAGGCTGTTACCTATTTATAATTCAATTCAACGAAGCCCTCAAATTCCCTCAGACCAAACCGTCCTCTCCAGCTCCCGATGCGACAAACCCAAGCTGGCTGCCGAACCGTCTGGAACCTTTGTTAATCCAGCCAAGCAGCAAGCGAATTGAGATGACTCTCTCGTTAAAATATTAAACTATAAATCTTATTTTGTTAAGGTGAGTAGAGTAGAGTGCAGTTAAACCCATTTAGAGGAAAAAACTAAGTACACAAAACGTTTCCCGCTTCACATGAGCATCTTCTATGGTATAATGGAGTTTGCAACAATTTGATGTGTATTCTGCCACCTACTGTGTAGGTGAACAACAATCCCCCCAAAAAGGAAATCATGTGGGTAAAAATAAATCAAATATCATACAAACTATCAAAAACATAGAAATAAATAATAATTAACTAAACAAAATCAACCTGCTTTTCTGTGAAAAAAACTAATTCTTATCATGTCCCTACACAGGCTCAAAAGTAAGGTGACCAGATTTCTGAAATGAAAACCGGGGACATTTCCAGTTTGGTGGTCAATATATCATTAAAATATACAATGTTATTATCTATGGAATAAAAGAAAGGGGGACAATTGTGGTTTCATGTATTTAGACTAACAGGCACACTGATAGAGAAAACAACTATACTACAGAAACACTACAGACAAGACAGAATTGTCCGATCTGAACCACAATTCAGTGGTCCCGGTAGTCTGGGTAGAATAAGAGCATAAGAGAACATGAGAAAAACAAAAAACAAACAGGCAATAGTATATGTGAAATACTTAACAACATAATAAAGAAATAAGACGATATGATTGGTAACTACAAAATATACTTATACCAACCTAATCTGTATATTTCTCAGAAAAATATTTAACTTATCCAGCAAGTTATTATGTTATTATGTTGTAATTACAACATCAGGTGAGTAACAATGTTTTGTATTAATAATCTAATAACTTCAACTGATCATGTAAAAACTAAAGTCAATGTTGTTATGCATTATTTTCTTCATGTTGATGAACATACCACCCTCCACCAATTGGAAGCACACACACAAACCAATGCACATGAACACATACACAAACACACACTCACAACCTCACATTGGATTGTACACACACACGCGCACACACACACACACACACACACACACACACACACACACACACACACACACACACACACACACACACACACACACACACACACACACACACACACACACACGTTACCCTTTATATGAAGGGGTATACATATGAAGGGGTATACATAACACCCTGATGAAACCAGTCATAACACGTATCATTCAAAACACCTGTCATAACACATTTATTCAGCCAGGGATTCTTAAAAGTAGGGATGATCCTTGTCCAGTAGGGAAATTACATTGTTATAGTATATATTTTTTATATTTTGTATTTTTATCTTACAAATTACTTCAAGGGGAATTTTATAAGGAAAGAGTTTCGGATTTTTAATTTTCTAAATATTTTCAAGATTTTTTATTTCCATGTCGGCTCCGTGCAAGGAAATGCCCTTGTCCAAAGCAAAGGATCACAAAGTGTTTAAAATTAATATTAACTGAAAAATAATGTTATGTTGTTTCTTACAATAGCCCTCTGTGACGCTGAAAATGTATCTCAAAATTGTGATTACAAATTTGGAGTTACAGTCAACTCTGTCAGGACCTTTCTTCATGTCCTCATTACATGCAGTGCAACAAGACAACTCATTGTCCAGAAAGTCCTCTACTTTTGATAGGTTTTAACAAACATGATCAATATCACTGGTCCCAATCATTACATGTAACCTCCATCTTCCTTATAGATTCAGAATCTAAATTAAGGTTCAAATATGTTCATTTCGATTACATTTTATAATCAAAAACCACACAAAATTGCTACTTAGTGTACCACTAAAATGTAAACCGTCAGATTTTTGTCTGATGGAGTGCTGAAAGATCTGGTTGAATGTTTGTTTTTGTTGGGTATTGTCAAATTAATAATTTTCCAATATTTTCATAGAACTTTTATTTTGAGGGGGGACAGGAATCTATTATACCTCAGTAAGAAAAGGAATGTCAACATCTTTGATTTTTAAGATTCATTATTTTGCTATTATTCTGAGAAAATGTGTTAATCCTGTTCTGCAATTTTATGCTTCATCCCAACACCAATCAGTTGAGAGTGCTTTAATCTTTAACTTTTATTTAAGTAAGACAAATTACAGCCCTTAAAAGACAGAGAACACAACCATATTATGTGAAAAATATTCCATGTTGTAACGACGTTCTTCGTTTGTCGAAAGAGAGTCGGACCGAAATGCAGCATGTTTGTTACTCATGTTTATTAGTGAAAACAAATAACGAAACTATACATGAAATAACTAATAAATACAAAACAACAAAACGGAACGTGAAACCTATTACAGCCTGACTGGTGAACACTAACACAGAGACAGGAACAATCACCCACGAAATACAAAGTGAAAACCAGGCTACCTAAATACGGTTCCCAATCAGAGACAACGAGAATCACCTGACTCTGATTGAGAACCGCCTCAGGCAGCCAAACCTATGTAACACACACCCCTAATCAGCTACAATCCCAATAACTAAAAAACCCCACTAAATACAACAAACAATAAACCCATGTCACACCTTGGCCTGACCAACTAATAAACTAAAACACAAAATACTAAGACCAAGGCGTGACAGAACTCCCCCCCCTAAGGTGCGGACTCCCGAACGCACCTCAAAACCATAGGGAGGGTCCGGGTGGGCGTCTGTCCATGGTGGCGGTTCCGGCTCGGGACGTGGACCCCACTTAATAAATGTCATTGTACCTCCCCTTCGCGTCCTGGGATGATCCACCCTCGCCACCGACCATGGCCGAATAGTCCTCACCCAGAACCCTACTGAACAGAGGAGCAGCTTGTGACTGAGGGGCAGCTCGGGACTGAGGCAGCTCGGGACTGAGGGGCAGCTCGGGACTCAGGGGCAGCTCGGGACTGAAGGGCAGCTCGGGACTGAAGGGCAGCCCAGCACTGAGAGGCAGCCCAGCACTGAGAGGCAGCCCAGCACTGAGAAGAAGCCCAGTACTGAGATGAAGCCCAGCCAGGCAGTTGAATCCGGCAGATCCTGGCTGACTGGCGGATCCTGGCTTACTGGCGGATCCTGACTGACTGGCGGATCCTGGCTGACTGGCGGATCCTGGCAGACTGGCGGATCCTGGCTGACTAGCAGATCTGGCAGATCCTGGCTGACTGGCGGATCCTGGCCGACTGGTGGATCCTGGCCGACTGGCGGATCCTGGCCGACTGGCGGATCCTGGCCGACTGACGGATCTGGAAGAGTCTGGTTGACTGGCGGATCTGGAAGAGTCTGGTTGACTGGCAGATCTGGAAGAGTCTGGCTGACTGGCAGATCTGGAAGAGTCTGGCTGACTGGCAGATCTGGAAGAGGTCTGGTTGACTGGCAGATCTGGAAGAGTCTGGCTGTCTGGCAGATCTGGAAGAGTCTGGCTGTCTGGCAGATCTGGAAGAGTCTGGCTGACTGGCAGATCTGGAAGAGTCTGGCTGACTGGCAGATCTGGAAGAGTCTGGCTGAATGGCAGATCTGGAAGAGTCTGGCTGAATAGCAGATCTGGAAGAGTCTGGCTGACTGGCAGATCTGGAAGAGTCTGGTTGACTGGCAGATCTGGAGGAGTCTGGCTGACTGGCAGATCTGGAAGAGTCTGGTTGACTGGCAGATCTGGAAGAGTCTGGCTGACTGGCAGATCTGGAAGAGTCTGGCTGACTGGCAGATCTGGCTGCTTCATGCTGACTGGCGGCTCTGGCTGCTCCATGCTGACTGGCGGCTCTGGCTGCTCCATGCTGACTGGCGGCTCAGGCTGCTCCATGCAGATTGACAGCTCTGGCGGCTCCTTGCAGACTGGCAGCTCCTTGCAGACTGGCAACTCCATGCAGACTGGCAACTCCATGCAGACTGGCAACTCCATGCAGACTGGCAACTCCATGCAGACTGGCAACTCTGGCTGCTCCATGTAGACTGGCAGCTCTAGCTGCTCTATACAGGCAGGAGGCTCCGGCAGCGCTGTAGAGGAGGAAGGCTCTAGAACTGCTGAACAGGCGGGAGACTCCGACAGCGCCGGAGAGGGAGAAAGCGCTGGCTGCGCTGAACAGGCGAGGCGCACTGAAGGCCTGATGCGTGGTGCTGGCATTGGTGGTATTGGGCCGAGGACACGCACAGGAAGCCTAGTGCGGGGAGCTGCTACCTGAGGGCTGGGGTGTGGAGGTGGTACTGGATAGACCGGACCGTGCAGGCGCACTGGAGCTCTTCAGCACCGAGCCTGCCCAACCTTACCTGGTTGAATACTCTCGGTTGCCCTGCCAGTGCTGTGAGGAGAAATAGCCCGCACTGGGCTATGTAGGCGAACCGGAGACACCGAGCGCAAGGCTGGTGCCATGTAAGCCGGCCCAAGGAGACGCACTGGGGACCAGATGCGTAGAGCCGGCTTCATGGCATTTGGCTCGACGCTCAATCAAGCCCGGCCGATACGCGGAGCTGAAATATACCGCACCGGGCTATGCACCCGCACTGGGGACACCGTGCGCACCACTGCATAACACGGTGCCTGCCTGGTCTCTCTAGCCCCCGATAAGCACAGGGAGTTTGCGCAGGTCTCCTACCTGACGCAGCCATACTCCCTGATAGCCCCCCCCAAGAAATTTTTGAGGCTTCGCTCTGCGCCGCCGTGTCTTTTTTTCCGACTCCATTCTCCTATAGCCCTCTTCGCACTGCTCCAGCGAATCCCAGGCGGGCTCCGGCACTCTCTCTGGGTCGGCCGCCCACCTGTCTATTTCTTCCCACGTCGTAATATCCATACTGTACTCCATTCTGGGCTGCTCCTGTTTCCATCCACGTCGCCGTGCTGCCTCCTCATACCAGCGCCTCTCTGCTTCAGCCGCTTCTAGTTCCTCCTTAGGGCGGCGATATTCACCAGGCTGAGCCCAGGGTCCTTTTCCTTCCAGCTCCTGTTTCCTCTTCGCCTGCTGCACCTTTGGGCGGCTACACTCCCCTGGTTTAGCCCAGGGTCCTCTACCGTCAAGGATTTCCTCCCATGTCCAGAAATCCTTAATACGCGGCTCCTCTTTGGGCTGCTCCTCTTTGGGCTGCTCCTGCCTGTTGACACGCTGCTCGGTCCGTGTGTGGTGGGTGATTCTGTAACAACGTTCTTCGTTTGTCGAAAGAGAGTCGGACCGAAATGCAGCGTGTTTGTTACTCATGTTTATTAGTGAAAACAAATAACAAAACTATACATGAAATAACTAATAAATACAAAACAACAAAACGGAACGTGAAACCTATTACAGCCTGACTGGTGAACACTAACACAGAGACAGGAACAATCACCCACGAAATACAAAGTGAAAACCAGGCTACCTAAATACGGTTCCCAATCAGAGACAACGAGAATCACCTGACTCTGATTGAGAACCGCCTCAGGCAGCCAAACCTATGTAACACACACCCCTAATCAGCTACAATCCCAATAACTAAAAAACCCCACTAAATACAACAAACAATAAACCCATGTCACACCTTGGCCTAACCAACTAATAAACTAAAACACAAAATACTAAGACCAAGGCGTGACACATGTAAATTTTTTCAAACCTGCGACCTTTCAGTTAATTGGCCAAACACTCTTAACCGCTAGGCTACCTACAAAGACAATTTTAGCTGTGGATGAAACAATTAGCGCAAGCTCGATGAATCTGGAGGATGAAAGTGAGTTAGGAAGGACACTTTGGGACTGTCACGACTTCCTCCGAAGTCGGTCCCGCTCCTTGTTCGGGCTGTGTTCGGCGGTCGACGTCACGACCTTCTAGCCATCGCTGATCCATTTTTCATTTTCCATTGGTTTTGTCTTGTCTTACATCACACCTCGTTCCAATCTCATCAATTACATGTTGTGTATTTAATCCTCTGTTTCCCTTCATGTCCTTGTCGGTGATTGTTTGTTTGCATGTGATGTGCATGTTATGTTCTGGTGCACGACAGGTTTTGTACCCACTTTCATTATTTTGTATATTTTTGTTTTCAGAGTTTTGTGAGCACTTATTAAACGATTCCATTTATAGGAAGTTCGTTCTCCTGCACCTGACTTCCCTGCCACCAGCACACACCCATTACAGGGACACACTGGAGGCAGCAGGCAAGATGAT
Organism: Oncorhynchus masou masou; assembly: GCF_036934945.1. Taxonomy (NCBI): domain Eukaryota; kingdom Metazoa; phylum Chordata; class Actinopteri; order Salmoniformes; family Salmonidae; genus Oncorhynchus; species Oncorhynchus masou. Next base: position 22,630,725 of record NC_088231.1, read on the forward strand.
GGGAAAGGGATTCCTGTTTGTAACGGGCAGCAGCACAGCTGTTATTCATTTAACAAATGAGAAGGTAACACAAAACCTCACACTTCTACTTTGAATTTGACTGATTTCTTATCAGGATATTTATGAACAGTTTATAAATCCGCGATCAAGGATAGATTAGTTTTTTTTTAAATGATCAAGTGTCATACAGTAGTTAGGATGCAAGGCACGGGTTGACTAAGGGCAAGGGCAAGGCAGCCACATGAGAAAAATAGCTGTGCAAATAATCCTAATTCTTCTAAATTTACTACAGAACAACATTTTCTTATTTTAGGGCATGAACTGGTATGTTTAGATTTAATTAAAAATAATTACAATGGTTATTTGAACAAAATCTGGTAAAGCATCTTGCTTAAAGGAAACAAGTTATGGATTTGCTAACATATGGAATTGTTTTAAAGATGGACATACCAAGGATAATTTACCTATTTGATTTTTAATTTTAGGACCCCTGTTGTTGTATGTATGTGTGTGTGTGTGTGTGTGTGTGTGTGTGTGTGTGTGTGTGTGTGTGTGTGTGTGTGTGTGTATATATATATATATTTATACAGTGCCTTGCGAAAGTATTCGGCCCCCCTGAACTTTGCGACCTTTTGCCACATTTCAGGCTTCAAACATAAAGATATAAAACTGTATTTTTTTGTGAAGAATCAACAACAAGTGGGACACAATCATGAAGTGGAACGACATTTATTGGATATTTCAAACTTTTTTAACAAATCAAAAACGGAAAAATTGGGCGTGCAAAATTATTCAGCCCCTTTACTTTCAGTGCAGCAAACTCTCTCCAGAAGTTCAGTGAGGATCTCTGAATGATCCAATGTTGACCTAAATGACTAATGATGATAAATACAATCCACCTGTGTGTAATCAAAGATGGAGGCAGCCAGGAGAATGGAGGCAGCAGCTGAAGGGAGCCAGCGCTTTGAGGGAACACGGCTGGCAAGGAAGCCTGAGAGGCAGCCCCAAAACTTTATTGGGGGGGCACACGGGGAGTGTGGCGAAGTCAGGTAAGAGACCTGCGCCAACTTCCCGTGCTTACCGTGGATAGAGAGACGGACCGGGCAGGCAGCGTGTTATACGGTGGAGCGCACGGTGTCTCCGCTGCTTGTGCATAGCCCGGTGCGGTACATTGCAGCGCCTCGTATCGGCCGGGACAGAGTGGGCATCGAGCCAGGTGCCATGAAACCGGCTCTGCACATCTGGTCTCCAGTGCGTCTCCTCGGGCCGGGGTACATGGCACCAGCCTTACGCATGGTGTCCCCGGTTCGCCGGCAGAGCTCAGTGCGGGTTATTCCACCTCGCCGCATTGGCCTGGCTACGGGGATTATCCAGCCAGATAGGGTTGGGCAGGCTCAGTGCTCAAGAGCTCAAGTGCGCCTTCACGGTCCGGTCTATCCGGTGCCACCTCTACACACCAGCCCTCCAGTGGCAGCCCCCCGCACCAGGCTGTCTCTCCATCTCCTTCCTAAAGGTGCTCCCGCCTGTCCAGAGCTGCCAGAGTCTCCCGTCTGTCCTGAGCTGCCAGAGTCTCCCGTCTGTCCTGAGCTGCCAGAGTCTCCCGTCTGTCCTGAGCTGCCAGAGTCTCCCGTCTGTCCTGAGCTGCCAGAGTCTCCCGTCTGTCCTGAGCTGCCAGAGTCTCCCGTCTGTCCTGAGCTGCCAGAGTCTCCCGTCTGTCCTGAGCTGCCAGAGTCTCCCGTCTGTCCTGAGCTGCCAGAGCCGCCAGTCTGTCCTGAGCCGTCGGTAAGCCAGGACCTGCCAGAGCCGTCGGTAAGCCAGGACCTGCCAGAGCCGTCGGTCAGCCAGGAGCAGCCAGAGCCGTCAGTCAGCCAGGAGCAGCCAGAGCCGTCGGTCAACCAGGAGCAGCCAGAGCCGTCAGTCAGCCAGGAGCAGCCAGAGCCGTCAGTCAGCCAGGAGCAGCCAGAGCCGTCAGTCAGCCAGGAGCAGCCAGAGCCGCCAGTCAGCCAGGAGCAGCCAGAGCCGTCAGTCAGCCAGGAGCAGCCAGAGCCGTCAGTCAGCCAGGAGCACCCAGAGCCGTCAGTCAGCCAGGAGCACCCAGAGCCGTCAGTCAGCCAGGAGCAGCCTGAGCCGTCAGTCAGCCAGGTGCAGCCAGAGCCGTCAGTCAGCCATGAGCATCCAGAGCCGTCAGTCAGCCAGGAGCAGCCAGAGCCGCCTGTCACGTCGCCGATGCCAGTCTCCCGCCTTTCACGTCGCCAATGCCAGTCTCCCGCCTGTCCGGCGCCGATGCCAGTCTCCCGCCTTTCACGTCACTGATGCCAGTCTCCCGCCTGTCCGTCGCCGATGCCAGTCTCCCGCCTTTCACATCGCCGATGCCAGTCTCCCGCCTTTCACGTCGCCGACGCCAGCTCCTACCTGTCCGGCGCTGCCGGAGTCTCCCGTCTGTCCGGGACCCATTGCTAGCAAAATATACTGATGTTTATGTGTTCGTGAGAGACTCGTCTTTCCACAAAGGGGTGATATTAGTGCGTAACCCAAACTGTTCAGGCGCTACAAATAGAAGTTGGCAGATCTGTGGTATCGACTTCAGCCGAGTCCCGTGTCGCTTGTGGGGGTCATAGAGCAAAACGGAGATACTGTTCTTTCCATAAAAGGGTCATAGTAGTTTGTCGGCCAAACCATTCGGACGCTGCAGACGTTTTCGTGAGATGTCTAATGGTCTGGCAAACATCGCTGTAGTTCTGCCAGATGCGGAAGGCCGACATCAGCGGATGTGGTGGATTGAGAGGCAGGCCATGTAAAAAAGATGAATAGACTTTTATGGGGAGTGTTTATTATTATTAGGCCAATTAGATGTCCATGGGGGCACGGACATTGACTCATAGGGTTAAATAATGAATAATGCAAGTCTTGGCGATTATAAGCTCTGCTCCTTTAGGGTAGCGCACTGCCCAAGCAAAGCATCAATATAACATTGGATCAAAACAAGCTTATATTTTGGGTCTCTACGGGGCACGACAATAGAACTAAACAAAGATTGGATCAAAACAAGCTTATATTTTGGGGTCTCTATGGTATCGACAGTAGAAATAAGCAAACATTGGAGCTAAACAAGAGTATATTTTGGGTCTCTATATTTACGTCAGTAGAACTAAGCAAACATTGGAGCAAAACAAGAGTATATTTTGGGTCTCTATATTTACGACAGTAGAACTAAGCAAACATTGGAGCGAAACAAGCTTATTTTGGGGGTCTCTATGGGGAATGACAATAGAACTAAGCTCATGAGGCGTTTACACGGTGTACTAAAGATTATGAACACCTGCTATTTTCGTGACAGACTGACCAGGTGAATACAGGTGAATACAGGTGAAAGGTATGATCCCTTACTGTCACTTGTTAAATGTGACTTGTTAAATCAAAAAATATAAGATTGGCAATATACATTACATGACCAAAATTATGTGGACAACTGCTCATTGAACATCTCATTCCAAAATCATGGGCATTAATATGGAGTTGCTACTATAACAGCCTCCACTCTTCTGGGAAGGCTTTCCACTAGATGTTGGAACATTGCTGCGGGGACTGCGGGGACTTGCTTCCATTCAGCCTGAAGAGCATTAGTGAGGTCGGGCCCTGATGTTGGGCGATTTGACCTGGCTTGCAGTTGGAGTTCCAAATTCATCCCGACGGTGTTCGATGGGGTTGGTAAGGGCCCTGCGCAGGCCAGTCAAGTTCTTCCACACCGATCTCGACAAATTCTTTCTGTATTGACCTCACTTTGTGCATGGGGGCATTGTCATGCTGAAACAGGAAAGCGCCTTCCCGAAACTGTTGCCACATTGTTGGAAGCACAGAATCGTATAGAATGTAATTTTATGCTGTAGATTTAAAATTTCCTTTCACTGGAACTACTGGGCCTAATCATAACCATGAAAAACAGCCCATTATTCCTGCTCCACCAATCTTTACAATTGACCCTATGCATTGGGGCAGTTAGCGCTCTCCTAGCAAGTCCAATGGCGTCGAGCTTTACACCACTCCAGCCGGCGCTCGGCATTACGAATGGTGATCTTTGGCTTATGTGCAGCTGCTCGGAAACCCATTTAATGAAGCTCCCAACAAACAGTTATTGTGCTGAAGTTGCTTCCAGAGGCAGTTTGGAACTCGGTAGTGAGTTTTGCCACCGAGGACAGACAATGTTTATGAGCTTCAGCACTCAGCAGTCACGTTCTGTGAGCTTGTGTGGCCTACCACTTTGCAGCTGAGCAGTTGTTGCTCCTAGGCGTTTCCACTACAGAAATTTGACGAACTGACTTATTAGAAAGGTGGCATCCTATGACGGTGCCACATGGAAAGTCACTGAGCTCTTCAGGAAGGCCATTCTACTGCCAAGGTTTGTCTATGGAAATTACGTGGCTGTGTGTTCGACTTCATACACCTGTCAGCAACTGTTGTGGCTGAAATAGCCAAATCTGAAGGGGTGTCCACAAACTTTTGTATACATAGTGTACAGCTCTGCTCCTTCAGGGTAGCGCACTGCCCAAGCAGTAAGTTTGACTCCAATGTTTGTAAACTATGTAAATGTAATATGAGCGGACCAAGTAATTGGGCGTCACTCTAAAGCGGGAAGGTGGAATAAACGAGTCCGGAGTAGGTTTTCTTGATTGAACACAGTTCTCTATTGAGGGCATTTGGTCAACACAAACATTCCAACATAATCAATGAAAATCTTCCAAGGAAAAACATACATCTTCTTCTCCAGATGAAACAGGAACACAATAGGATTATCTTTAAACTACAACAAAAAGTCACAGGATTGTCACCGTCTTAGTGGTTCTTCCTGGATAGCTCCTCTCTCTCCGTGGCCATCTTCCAGAAATAGTTTCAACCCCTCTCTGCTGGTTCCATTCTCTCTCTTATAGGGGAAGGAGAGTATGTCATTAGTACTGTCAGCTGTGCTTAATTGCCTCTGGTTACCTTGTCTCCCATGCCTTGTTGGGCTACTATCCATGAGCCCAGCCTGCCCTCTGGTGGTCCTTCCACAGTAAACATACACTGTATAGCCTCAACACATGGTTAAACCTTACTGTTGATTTCATGGATGGTCAGTCCTTGCATCCATAGCATTGTCTATGAATTTGAGAGCGGTTACATGTATCCAGGCCCAGCCCCAGCCCGTAACCTTTTTACCAAAACATAGGCAAGGTGCCTACATTTTTATTGTTTGAACTGGGGATTGGCCCTTTAAAGTGTTTGGTTGTAAAGACAAATATGTTGTAGGTCGATAAGTGATAATCCACTGCTGGACTATTATCTTATTAAGAAGTAATTTGGTACATCAACCATGCACACAGATCTGACCTTATGACCCCAAAAGGCTGATACCACACTCTGCCATTGTATGACCTTAAACAATTATATTGGTAAATATAAATGTGTTAATCCAACTTTCTTGTTGTTTTTCTGTTTGATGGGAACAGTTTGAGAGTTCTAACTACATTCTAGATGTAGATAATGGTTTTATGTAGCCATGTTTTCATGTTTTGAATGTTGTATTGAAATAACCCTCAAGCATTTCTTATGTCTGAAGGAAATAACTATTTAATTATGCAACTCATTGAACATGGCTACATAAATGGTGTGTGTCATGTTTGGGATGGCCTGAACTTGGAGCCCCAATGAATACCAAGACAAACTGCAGTGACTGTAGTGAAAACACATTGGAACAAAGCAGATTAAAGTAACTTCACTTACTTCTGTTTACCTGGGTTTTTACTTGGATTGTTTATTTACTTCACATTTTACAATTCATTTTCTCTGAAACGGAATACAATTGAACCAGGACACTTTGTCACAACATAAAATAGATACTGCACAGCTGGATTTCAGTCCTAACTCAATTTTGACCAACATTTTGTCCAAATGTAGTTTTGCCCGAAATGCAGCTTTGTAGTATCTATTTTATAATTTAATGTGTAGTTAGTTACTGCTGTTTGTAATTGTATGGCAGAATAGCTGTGCACATAATCCTAATAGGCCTACCTCTTCATGAACTACATTGGAACCTTGTCTTCTTTTAGGGTGTTGTTAGGTTCTTATTTTTCAGAGTAAATAACCCATGGACACTAGAGAAGCTTTAACCAAGTTTAATTCTTCCCAAAGGTTCTGTACAGCTGTAATTCAGACAACCCAACATTTGTTCCATCCAGATATCATTTCCCACTTAAGCCACTCCTTCTCTCCAATCCTTAAATCTTATGCTCAACAGGAAGAAGGTAACCAGACACTAATCTCTGATTACTCCCTCAAGGGGAACTGACCTCACCTCCTGACCTCCTTCCCCTAGTCCACAGAGGTCCATCTGTCTCCCCTATCTCAACCGTTGCTCTGCTCCCTTCCCCCAACCCATTCCAACACATTCCACAGCTATCTGTCTTTCTACAGAGGCCCAGTCTCTTTCTCCTTTGATTCTATGCTTCTTTCCTATCATTTACTTAATATATAAATGTTCAAATTCTCGAATCCAATAGTGTGAACTGCTATGTTCAGGTTTTACCATAGCATAGTTATTTCAACAATGCTTGGTATGCCTCTTGTTAACAATCAATCCAAGGATACCTTGACCTGCATTAGACACCCTCCATGAACTCATCTAAACGCACCCTCCTGCAAGCAGGAAACAAGTTATGGACTAGGCAGAAATGTGACATATCTGTTTGACAGTTCACACAGTCATCATCCAGGATTACTATCTTGACATCTTCTTGGCTAACTACGTTGGACGATTCTAATCTTCAAGGACATGAACTGCCAGAACAGGTTTAAAGCAATGTGTAGTGCTATTGAGCAGGGTTCAGTCTTTCTTTCAAATGTATTCCCCAGCGCAACAAAACAGTCACGCCAACACACAGGGCGTATATAAGTTGCCAGTCCAAACAACAGGACAAAATAGTCCGGAGAATAAATACACAAATAACTCACACCATCAAACAGAGTAACAAGAACAAGCCCGCACAAATACCCAGCGGGCCTAGTGCCCTTAAATACCCTACAAACAAACCCTAATACAAAACAGGTGTACCCAATTATCCAATAACCCAAAACAAACGGAAAGGGAATCGATGGCAGCTAATAGGCCGGCGACGACGACCGCCGAGCACCGCCAAAACAGGAAGAGGCACCATCTTCGGCAAGGTTCGTGACACACCTCTCCTCCGGACCGTACCCCTCCCAGTCCACGAGGTACTGCAGGCCCCTCACCCGGCGTCTCGAGTCCAGAATAGCTCGTACTGTGTACACCGGGGACCCCTCAATGTCCAGAGGGGGTGGAGGGACTTCCGGTACCTCACTGTCTTGTAGGGGACCAGCTACCACCGGCCTGAGGAGAGACACATGAAACAAGGGGTTAATATGATAATAAGAGGGAAGTTGCAATCTATAACACATCCTCCTCTGGACTTTAAATGGCCCCACACACTGCGGCCCCAGCTTCCGGCAGGGCAGGCGGAGGGGCAGGTTTTGGGTCGAGAGCCAGACCCTGTCCCCTGGTGCGAACACCGGGGCCTCGCTGCGGTGGTGGTCAGCGTCTCTCTTCTGCTGTTCACTGGCCTGCCTGAGAGAATCCTGGACTGCCCCCCAGGTCTCTCTAGAGCGCTGTACCCACTCCTCCACCGCAGGAGCCTCGGTCTGACTCTGATGCCACGGAGCCAGGACCGGCTGGTAGCCCAGTACGCATTTGAATGGCGACATATTCGTGGACGAATGCCGAAGAGAGTTCTGGGCTAACTCTGCCCACAGGACGTACCTCGCCCATTCTCCTGGCGGGTCCTGGCAATACGACCTCAGAAACCTGCCCACTTCCTGGTTTACTCTCTCCACCTGCCCATTGCTTTTGGGGTGATATCCAGAGGTAAGGCTGACCGAGATCCCCAGACGCTCCATAAACGCCTTCCAAACCCGAGACGTGAACTGGGGACCCCGATCGGAGACGATATCCTCTGGAACCCCATAGTGCCGGAAGACGTGGGTAAATCGAGCCAATGCAGTCTGTAGGGCCGTAGGGAGACCAGGCAATGGGAGGAGATGGCAGGACTTAGAGAACCGATCCACAACGACCAGAACGGTAGTGTTCCCCTGAGATGGGGGAAGATCAGTAAGGAAATCTACCGAGAGATGGGACCATGGCCGTTGTGGAACCGGGAGGGGCTGTAACTTCCCTCTAGGAAGGTGCCTAGGAGCATTACTCTGGGCGCATACCGAACAGGAAGAGACATAGAGCAACACATCCCTAGCTAAGGTGGGCCACCAGTATTTCCACCTAAGACCCCGCACTGTCCTATCAATCCCCGGATGACCCGCAGACGGTAGTGTGTGGGCCCACCGAATCAAATCAAATTTATTTATATATTATTTATATAGCCCTTCGTACATCAGCTGATATCTCAAAGTGCTGTACAGAAACCCAGCCTAAAACCCCAAACAGCAAGCAATGCAGGTGTAGAAGCACGGTGGTTAGGAAAAACTCCCTAGAAAGGCCAAAACCTAGGAAGAAACCTAGAGAGGAACCAGGCTATGTGGGGTGGCCAGTCCTCTTCTGGCTGTGCCGGGTAGAGATTATAACAGAACATGGCCAAGATGTTCAAATGTTCATAAATGACCAGCATGGTCGAATAATAATAAGGCAGAACAGTTGAAACAGTTGAACAGTTGAAACTGGAGCAGCAGCACGGCCAGGTGGACTGGGGACAGCAAGGAGTCATCATGTCAGGTAGTCCTGGGGCATGGTCCTAGGGCTCAGGTCCTCCGAGAGAGAGAAGGAGAGAATTAGAGAACGCACACTTAGATTCACACAGGACACCGAATTGGACAGGTGAATTACTCCAGATATAACAAACTGACCCCAGCCCCCCGACACAAACTACTGCAGCATAAATACTGGAGGCTGAGACAGGAGGGGTCAGGAGACACTGTGGCCCCACCCGAGGACGCCCCCGGACAGGGCCAAACAGGAAGGATATAACCCCACCCACTTTGCCAAAGCACAGCCCCCACACCACTAGAGGGATATCTTCAACCACCAACTTACCATCCTGAGACAAAGCTGAGTATAGCCCGCAAAGATCTCCGCCATGGCACAACCCAAGGGGGGGTGCCAACCCAGACAGGATGACCACATCAGTGAATCAACCCACTCAGGTGACGCACCCCTTCCAGGGACGGCATGAGAGAGCCCCAGTAAGCCAGTGACTCAGCCCCTGTAGGGTTAGAGGCAGAGAATCCCAGTGGAAAGAGGGGAACCGGCCAGGCAGAGACAGCAAGGGTGGTTCGTTGCTCCAGAGCCTTTCCATTCACCTTCCCACTCCTGGGCCAGACTACACTCAATCATATGACCCACTGAAGAGATGAGTCGTCAGAAAAGACTTAAAAGGTTGAGACCGAGTTTGCGTCTCTGACATGGGTAGGCAGACCGTTCCATAAAAATGGAGCTCTATAGGAGAAAGCCCTGCCTCCAGCTGTGTGCTTAGAAATTCTAGGGACAATTAGAGGAGGCCTGCATCTTGTGACCGTAGCGTACGTGTAGGTATTTACAGCAGGACCAAATCAGAGAGATAGGTAGGAGCAAGCCCATGTAATGCTTTGTAGGTTAGCATTAAAACCTTGAAATCAGCCCTTGCTTTGACAGGAAGCCAGTGTAGGGAGGCTAGCACTGGAGTAATATGATAATTTTTTTTGGTTCTAGTCAGGATTCTAGCAGCCGTATTTAGCACTAACTGAAGTTTATTTAGTGCTTTATCCGGGTAGCCGGAAAGTAGAGCATTGCAGTAGTCTAACCTAGAAGTGACAAAAGCATGGATTAATTTTTCTGCATCATTTTTGGACAGAAAGTTTCTGATTTTTGCAATGTTACGTAGATGGAAAAAAAGCTGTCCTTGAAATCGTCTTGATATGTTCTTCTAAAGAGAGATCAGGGTCCAGAGTAACGCCGAGGTCCTTCACAGTTTTATTTGAGACGACTGTACAACCATTAAGATTAATTGTCAGATTCAACAGAAGATCTCTTTGTTTCTTGGGACCTAGAACAAGCATCTCTGTTTTGTCCGAGTTTAAAAGTAGAAAGTTTGCAGCCATCCACTTCCTTATGTCTGAAACACATGCTTCTAGCAAGGGCAATTTTGGGGCTTCACCATGTTTCATTGAAATGTATAGCTGTGTGTCATCCGCATAGCATTGAATGTTAACATAATGTTTTCGAATAACATCCCCAAGAGGTAAAATATATAGTGAAAACAATAGTGGTCCTAAAACGGAACCTTGAGGAACACCGAAATTTACAGTTGATTTGTCAGAGGACAAACCATTCACAGAGACAAACTGATATCTTTCCGACAGATAATATCTAAACCAGGCCAGAACTAGTCCGTGTAGACCAATTTGGGTTTCCAATCTCTCCAAAAGAATGTGGTGATCGATGGTATCAAAAGCAGCACTAAGGTCTAGGAGCACGAGGACAGATGCAGAGCCTCGGTCCGATGCCATTAAAATTTCATTTACCACCTTCACAAGTGCCGTCTCAACTTATCACGGACACCAAGCGGTACGTAACTTCTACCAGTCGGACACTGTGTAGGCGCAGGTTCAACCCTCAACGCCCGCTCGATGTCCACGTCAACCTCCCATACCACTGGGTCCACCAGCCGAGAGGCTGGAAGGATGGGAGTGGGTTCGATGGACCGGTCCTCGGTGTCATAGAGACGGGACAGCGCGTCGGCCTTAGTGTTGAGGGAACCTGGTCTGTAAGAGATCGTAAATCTAAAACGTGTAAAGAACATGGCCCACCTAGCCTGACGCGGATTCAGTCTCCTCGCTGCTCGAATATACTCCAGATTACGGTGGTCAGTCCAGATGAGAAAAGGGTGTTTAGCCCCATCTAGCCAGTGTCTCCACACCTTCAGGGCTTTTACCATAGCTAGTAACTCCCGGTCCTCCACATCATAGTTCCGCTCCGCCGGACCCAGCTTCTTAGAAAAGAAAGCTCAGGTACGGAGCTTCGGTGGCGTGCCCGAGCGCTGAGACAGCACGGCTCCAACCCCAGCCTCGGACGCATCCACCTCCACTATGAATGCTAACGAAGGGTCCGGATGCGCCAACACGGGAGCCCCAGTGAACAGTGCCTTCAACTGGATGAAGGCTCCATCAGCCTCTGCTGACCACCGCAAACGCACTGGCCCCCCCTTCAGCAGTGAGGTAATGGGCGCCGCTACTTGGACAAAACCCCGGATAAACCTCCGGTAGTAATTGGCAAACCCTAAAAACCGCTGCACCTCCTTAAACGTGGTCGGAGTCGGCCAATTACGCACGGCGTTAACGCGGTCACACTCCATCATCATCCCCGTGATGGAAATGCGATAACCCAGGAAGGAAACGGCTGGTTTGGAGAACACACATTTCTCAGCCTTGACGTATAGGTCATGCTCCAGCAGTCACCCAAGAACCCTGCGCACCAGGGAAACATGCGCGGCGCGTGTGGTAGAATAAATCAAGAGGTCATCAATATAGACTACCACACCCTGCCCGTGCAAGTCCCTGAGAATCTCATCTACAAAGGATTGGAAGACGGCTGGAGCATTCTTCAACCCATGCGTCATGACGAGGTACTCATAGTGGCCTGATGTGGTACTAAATGCTGTTTTCCACTCGTCTCCTCCCCGAATACGCACCAGATTATACGCGCTCCTGAGGTCCAGTTTTGTGAAGAAACGCGCTCCGTGGAATGATTCCACCGCCGTAGCGATGAGAGGTAGCGGATAACTAAAACCCACTGTGATCGAATTGAGACCTCGATAATCAATGCACGGACGCAGACCTCCCTCCTTTTTCCTCACAAAAAAGAAACTCGAGGAGACGGGTGACATGGAGGGCCGAATGTACCCCTGTCTCAGAGCTTCCGTGACATATGTTTCCATAGCCAGCGTCTCCTCCTGTGACAGCGGGTACACATGACTCCGGGGAAGTGCAGCGTTCTCCTGGAGGTTTATCACGCAATCCCACCGTCGATGGGGTGGTAATTTGGTCGCCCTCTTCTTACTAAAAGCGATAGCCAAATCGGCATATTCTGGGGGAATGCGCACGGTGGAAACCTGGTCTGGACTCTCCACCGTCGTGGCACCGATGGAAACTCCTATACACCTCTCTGAACACTCATCTAACCACCCCTTAAGAGCTCCCTGTTTCCAAGAAATAAGGGGATTGTGAATAGCCAGCCAGGGAACGCCCAACACCACCGGAAACCCAGGTGAATCAATAAGGTAGAAACTGATCCTCTCCCTATGATTCCCCTGCATTACCATGTCCAGCGGAATCGTGGCCTCTCTGACCAGCCCTGACCTTAACGGTCGGCTATCTAAGGAGTGCACGGGGACAGGTGGGTCTATCTGCACTAACGGAATACCCAATTTACGGGCGAGTCCACGATCCATAAAACCCCCAGCTGCGCCTGAATCGACTAGCACCTTATGCTGAATAGAGGGGAAAAACGCAGGTTTTTTTTTTTTACAAAACCATGTGACCAACAGGGAGCTCTGGGTGAGTTTGGTGCTTACTCACCTGGGGTGGCCGAGGAGTGTTCCGCCGACCCTCTCGACTCTCAGAGGGACTCCTCCAACACCGGTCCGAAGTGTGTCCTCGCCGTCCACAATAGGAGCAGGAGGAGCCCCCTCTGATCCCCCTAGATGCAGCTCCTCCCAACTCCATCGGAGTGGGAGTGGGAGAGCTGGAAGGTGAAATTAACTGGACCCCTTCTGAACGCCCGCGGGCAGCTAGCAGGTTGTCCAATCGAATAGACATGTCTATTAGTTCATCCAGGGAGAGAGTTGTGTCCCTGCAAGCTTGCTCCCGGCGGACGTCCTCCCGGAGACTACACCGGTAATGGTCCATCAGGGCCCTGTCATTCCACCCAGCACCAGCAGCTCGGGTCCTAAACTCCAACGCAAAGTCCTGTGCGCTCCTCGTCTCCTGTCTGAGGTGGAACAGTCGCTCACCCGCCGCTTTACCCTCTGGTGGATGATCGAACACAGCTCGGAAACGGCGGTTGAACTCCAGGTAGTTGTCCCGAGCCGAGTCTGGACTGTTCCAGACCGCGTTAGCCCAGTCCAGGGCCCTGCCCGTTAAACAGGAGACGAGGAGGCTCACACTCTCCTCACCCGAGGGAGCCGGACGCACGGTAGCCAGGTAGAGCTCTAGCTGGAGCAAAAATCCCTGGCACCCAGCCGCCGCACCATCGTACTCCCTGGGGGGGAGAGACGCAGTGCGCTGGACCCAGAGGACGACGTAGGTGGAGTAGGTGTTGTCGGCAGGGGCTGGGGTAGACATCGGTAGACCACTCCTCTCCCATCGTTCCATCCTCTCCATCATCTGGTCCATCGCGGTACCAATCCGATGGAGGACCGCTGTGTGGTGATGGACACGCTCCTCCATAGTGGGGAGAGGGGTGGTCGCTGCTCCTGCTGATTCCATTTCTGAAGGTGCGGGCTTCTGTTACGATCAACTAGGAGTGGTGGGTGGAATCAGGCGCAGAGAGCAGGGTTCAGTGTTTCTTTCAAATGTATTCCCCAGCGCAACAAAACAGTCACGCCAACACACAGGGCGTATATAAGTTGCCAGTCCAAACAACAGGACAAAATAGTCCGGAGAATAAATACACAAATAACTCACACCATCAAACAGAGTAACAAGAACAAGCCCGCACAAATACCCAGCGGGCCTAGTGCCCTTAAATACCCTACAAACAAACCCTAATACAAAACAGTTGTACCCAATTACACAATAACCCAAAACAAACGGAAAGGGAATCGATGGCAGCTAATAGGCCGGCGACGACGACCGCCGAGCACCGCCAAAACAGGAAGAGGCACCATCTTCGGCAAGGTTCGTGACACTGACAAGGTACAAATCTGTCGTTCTGCCACAGAACAGGCAGTTAACCCACTGTTCCTAGGCCGTCATTGAAAATAAGAATTTGTTCTTAACTGACTTGCCTAGTTAAATAAAGGCAAATTACAGTCAATTAACCTTCCATTCTCAGAGTTGTGGGTTATGGTGTGGGTTGGCATTTCTTTGTGGGGCTGTACAGCCCTCCATGAGCTCGCCAGAGGTAGCCTGACTGCCATTAGGTACCGAGATGAGATCCTCAGACCCCTTGTGAGACCATATGCTGGTGCGGTTGGCCCTGGGTTCCTCCTAATGCAAGACAATGCTTGACCTCATGTGGCTGGAGTGTGTCGGCAGTTCCTGCAAGAGGAAGGCATTGATGCTATGGACTGGCCCGCCCGTTCCCCAGACCTGAATTCAATTGAGCACATCTGGGATATCATGTCTCGCTCCATCCACCAACGCCACGTTGCACCACAGACTGTCCAGGAGTTGGCGGATGCTTTAGTCCAGGTCTGGGAGGAGATCCCTCAGGAGACCATCCGCCACCTCATCAGGAGCATGCCCAGGCATTGTAGGGAGGTCATACAGGCACGTGGAGGCCACACACACTAATGAGCCTAATTTTGACTTGTTTTAAGGACATTACATCAAAGTTGGATCAGCCTGTAGTGTGGTTTTCCACTTTAATTTTTAGTGTGACTCCAAATCCAGACCTCCATGGGTTGATACATTTGATTTCCCTTGATCATTTTTGTGTGATTTTGTTGTCAGCACATTCAACTATGTAAAGAAAAAAGTATTTAATAAGAATATTTCATTCATTCAGATCTAGGATGTGTTATTTTAGTGTTCCCTTCATTTTTTTGAGCAGTGGTATATTGGTAAATGCAAAGTATAGGATCTGAAATATAAATGTGTTAATCCAACTTTCATGTTGTTTTTCTGTTTGATGGAAACAGTTTGAGAGTTCTAACATTCTAGATGTAGATAATGGTTTTATGTAGCCATGTTTTCATGTTTTGAATTTTATATTGAAGTAACCCTCAAGCATTTTTTCAGTATGAATGAAATATCTATTTAATCGTGGAGAATATTTGACTTTACATGAATATAGTTATAATTCTGTCAGTTGCTTTATGTTCGCTAACTTTTATATATTCTGTTTGCTATGTTACCATTATGTGGATATTTGCGTTTCAACGTAAGTTCAACCATAATTTTCCAGTGAGATAGTGTCATGTTTATTCTGGTAAAAACTTGATCCCTGGCTGTCTCATGGTGTGTGTCATGTTTGGGATGGCCTGAACGTGGAGCCCCAATGTATACCAAGACAAACTGCAGTGACTGTAGTGAAAACATGTTGGAACAAAGCAGAGTAAAGTAACTTCACTTACTTCTGTTTACCTGGGTTTTTACTTGGATTGTTTAGTTACTGCACATTTTACAATCAATTTTCTCTGAAACGGAATACAATTGAACCAGGACATTTTGTCAGAACATGAAATAGGACTGAAATCCAGCTGTGCAGTACCTAACTCAATTTTGACCAACATTCTGTCAAAATTTAGTTATGCCAGAAATACAGCTTTGTAGTATCTATTTAATAATTTAATTTGTAGTTAGTTAATGCTGTTTGTCATTGTAATGCAGAATAGATATTCTGCACTCTGCCAAATGAAGAAACATTTTCCATGAACTCATGTAAACGCACCCTCCTACAAGCAGGAAACAAGTTATGGACAAGGCAGAAATGTGACATATCTGTTTGACAGTTCACACAGTCATCATCCAGATTTACTATCTTAACATCTTCTTGGCTAATCACGTTGGACCCTTCTAATCTTCAAGGACATGAACTGTCAGAACAGGTTTAAAGCAATGTGTAGTGCTATTGTTTTCAGGAAGATGGACACATGGTGACAGGAGGGACATGAAGCAGACTAGGACCAAGGCCAAGACAGCCACCTGAGGTCCATAACTAACCTATAAAGGCCAAGATCAGTAACTATGCAAAGTGGGGAATGGAGAAAAATGTCCTTAAAGGGACTTTCTGCAGTTGCTACATCAATTTTACTTTTAAATGAATGATATATACGTACCTATTTATTCTAGAAGAATATAACATCCATAACGTCCAAATAAAATATTGATATATTGATCATTTATTTGACCCTGACGCGTGCCGACAGAAAGAAGCATGTGATCTGTAGTTCTGATAGGGGTGGTGTAACGGCGTTCTTCGTTTGTTGAAAGAGAGTTGGACCGAAATGCAGCGTGGTGGTTACTCATGTCTTTAATGTAGAAGATAGCGATACATGAAATAACTTAAATACAAAACAACAAACGGAACGTGAAAACTAATTACAGCCTATCTGGTGCAAAACACAGAGACAGGAACAATCACCCACAAACACACAGTGAAACCCAGGCTACCTAAATATGGTTCCCAATCAGAGACAATGACTAACACCTGCCTCTGATTGAGAACCATATCAGGCCAGACATAGACAAACAAGACATCCAACATAGAATGCCCACTCAGATCACACCCTGACCAACCAAAACATAGAAACATACAAATAAACTATGGTCAGGGTGTGACAGTACCCCCAAGGTGCGGACTCCGGCCGCAAAACCTGAACCTATCGGGGAGGGTCTGGGTGGGCATCTGTCCGCGGTGGCGGCTCCGGAGCTGGACGTGGCCCCAACTTCATCCTAGTCCTCCCCCCCTTTGTCCGCCTCTGTGACCTCCTAGCCACGGCAACCCTACTAAATAACATGGGACAGAGGGGCAGCTCGGGACTGAGGGGCAGCTCGGGACTGAGGGGCAGCTCGGGACAGAGGGGCAGCTCGGGACAGAGGGGCAGCTCGGGACAGAGGGGCAGCTCGGGACAGAGGGGCAGCTCGGGACAGAGGGCAGCTCGGGACAGAGGGGCAGCTCGGGACAGAGGGGCAGCTCGGGACAGAGGGGCAGCTCGGGACAGAGGGGCAGCTCGGGACAGAGGGGCAGCTCGGGACAGAGGGGAAGCTCGGGACAGAGGGGAAGCTCGGGACAGAGGGGAAGCTCGGGACAGAGGGGAAGCTCGGGACAGAGGGGAAGCTCGGGACAGAGGGGAAGCTCGGGACAGAGGGGAAGCTCAGCCAGGCAGTAGAATAGAGCAGATCCCATCTGGCTGGCAGTTCTGGCAGATCCTGGCTGACTGGCGGATCTGGAAGTGTCTGGCTGACTGGCGGATCTGGAAGAGTCTGGCTGACTGGCGGATCTGGAAGAGTCTGGCTGACTGGCGGATCTGGAAGAGTCTGGCTGACTGGCAGATCTGGAAGAGTCTGGCAGATCTGGAAGAGTCTGGCAGATCTGGAAGAGTCTGGCAGATCTGGAAGAGTCTGGCAGATCTGGAAGAGTCTGGCAGATCTGGCAGATCTGGAAGAGTCTGGTTGACTGGCAGATCTGGAAGAGTCTGGTTGACTGGCAGATCTGGAAGAGTCTGGTTGACTGGCAGATCTGGAAGAGTCTGGTTGACTGGCAGATCTGGAAGAGTCTGGTTGACTGGCAGATCTGGAAGAGTCTGGTTGACTGGCGGATCAGGAAGAATCTGGCTGACTGGCGGATCCTGGCAGACTGACGGCTCTGGCTGCTCCACGCTGACTGATAGCTCTGGCTGCTCCATGCTGACTGGCGGCTCTGGCTGCTCCATGTAGATTGGCATCTCTGGCAGCTCCTTGCAGACTGTCAACTCCTTGCAGACTGGCAGCTCCGTGCAGACTAGCAGCTCCGTGCAGACTGGCAGCTCCGTGCAGACTGGCAGCTCCGTGCAGACTGGCAGCTCCTTGCAGACTGGCAGCTCCAGCTGCTCTGAACAGGTGGGAGACTCCGACAGCGCAGGAGAGGAGAAAGGCTCCGACAGCACAGGAGAGGCGAGGCGCACTGTAGGCCTGATGCGTGGTGCTGGCACTGGTGGTATTGGGCCGAGGACACGCACAGGAAACCTGGTGCGGGGAGCTGCTACCGGAGGGCTGAGGTGTGGAGATGGTACTGGATAGACCGGACCGTGCAGGCGCACTGGAGCTCTTGAGCACCGAGCCTGCCCAACCTTACCTTGTTGAATACTCCCGGTCGCCCTGCCAGTGCGGCGAAGTGGAATAGCCCGCACTGGGCTATGTAGGCGAACCGGAGACACCGAGCGCAAGGCTGGTGCCATGTAAGCCGGCCCAAGGAGACGCACTTTGGACCAGATGCGTAGAGCCGGCTTCATGGCATTTGGCTCGACGCTCAATCTAGCCCGGCCAATACGCGGAGCTGAAATATACCGCACCGGGCTATGCACCCGCACTGGGGACACCGTGCGCACCACTGCATAACACGGTGCCTGCCCGGTCTCTCTAGCCCCCCGGTAAGCACAGGGAGTTTGCGCAGGTCTCCTACCTGGCGTAGCCATACTCCCTGTTAGCCTCCCCCCAAGAATTTTTTGGGGCTGACTCCCTGGCTTTCTTCTGTACCGTCGTGATTGTCTCTCCAACTCCATTCTCCTATAGCCCTCTTCGCACTGCTCCAGCGAATCCCAGGCGGGCTCCGGCACTCTCTCTGGGTCGACCGCCCACCTGTCTATTTCATCCCACGTCGTATACTCCATGCTTCTGCTGTCCATAACGTCCTCCCTTCGCTGCTCCTGCTGTTGCTTCCTGTAACCATGCCACTCGGTCCGTGTGTGGTGGGTGATTCTGTAACGGCGTTCTTCGTTTGTTGAAAGAGAGTCGGACCGAAATGCAGCGTGGTGGTTACTCATGTCTTTAATGTAGAAGATAGCGATACATGAAATAACTTAAATAAATACAAAACAACAAACGGAACGTGAAAACTAATTACAGCCTATCTGGTGCAAAACACAGAGACAGGAACAATCACCCACAAACACACAGTGAAACCCAGGCTACCTAAATATGGTTCCCAATCAGAGACAATGACTAACACCTGCCTCTGATTGAGAACCATATCAGGCCAGACATAGAAATAGACAAACAAGACATCCAACATAGAATGCCCACTCAGATCACACCCTGACCAACCAAAACATAGAAACATACAAATAAACTATGGTCAGGGTGTGACAGGTGGCCATTTTTGTGATCGGGCAGAGCCCGTTTATTAGTTCTGCTCTCACATATCTGCCATTTATCACTTGACCCCCTTCTTTGCCACACTTAGTATGTGTAGACTATGTATCTGATGCTGTCAGGACAGTGAAACGGCACTCCTCTGTCTCAGTACGTGTAGACCATGTATCTGATGCTGTCTGGACCAAAATAGTATGGCATATCATGCGATTTCTGGCCAGACAGCATCTGATACATGGGCTAAACACTGTGTAGTAAGACAGGGGGGCTTTGTTTCACTCACTCAGATGCTTTCTCCAGTGAGATAGTTTAAGCAAAGAGGATGAGGCGAAGCGGGAGGGCTCACTCTCGCCTAAATCTGTCCAGGACTAACCCAATGTGTTTCTATTGGCATAATATGCAGACCTATGCTTGTAGCCTGCCTTCCTGCCTTTGGGACAACTAATCCCATTGTTAGGGCAGAGCATCACCTCATTATCTACAGATCTATGGTTTCAGCCTCTTGCGAAATGGAAGGGAAAGTTGCCGGGTGCACACTGTGCACTGTTTGGATGCTGGTTTCCTCTAAAGTAAATTGATGTTTTGCCAAAATTATCTATTAGTCCTGCCTACATAAAATCATTCAAAATACTTCACAAGAGAGCATGACTTCACCACAGAGTATCATTAGCTTATTTACAAATATATTTTTGTTGTGGATTGTTACCCATCACAAGTGTGCAGGCCAAGGCCTACGTGGGAAGCCTGCAATTTGGGCAGCGCACGTGACAGTAGGTCTAGCTGATTGAGTTGTGGCTGTCAGTGAAAAGCATCTAAAATATGTGTGAAGATAATGTCTTGAGTATAATGTAAAATGTTGCAAGAAGAAGAAGGAGAGAGGGGTGTGGTGGAGGCATCTCTCTCCAGAATGGATGCACTTCATCAGCAATTCCAGAATGCTCTCAGCTGTCATCCTCCAATTCTTGATTCTTGATTCATTTGTTTGATTGTGTGAATTGTTTGCTCTTTTTTAAAATTGTTTATCAATTCCCCATGACATATGTCACCAGTAGGCACTGGAAATATACTGCTTATATCCTGTAATTTGGATACATTAAATTCTCTTAGGGTAGGGCAGGGTAGCTTAGTGGTTAGAGCATTGGACGAGTAACCGGAAGGTTGCAAGTTCAAACCCCCAAGCTGACAAGGTACAAATCTGTCGTTCTGCCCCTGAACAGGCAGTTAACCCACTGTTCCTAGGCCATTATTGAAAATAAGAATTTGTTCTTAACTGACTTGCCTAGTTAAATAAAGGCAAATTACAGTCAATTAACCATCCATTCTCAGAGTTGAAACATTATTTGCAGAGTTTACAAACTATTGGCACTCAACCTTTGTATGACCTTAAACAACTACACTGCTAAAAAAATAAAGGGAACACTTAAAAAACACAATGTAACTCCAAGTCAATCACACTTCTGTGAAAGCAAACTGTCCACTAAGGAAGCAACACTGATTGACAATAAATGTCACATGCTGTTGTGCAAATGGAATAGACAACGGATGGAAATTATAGGCAATTAACAAGACACCCCCAATAAAGGAGTGGTTCTGCAGGTGGGGACCACAGACCATTTCCTATGCTTCCTGGCTGATGTTTTGGTTACTTTTGAATGCTGGCGGTGCTTTCACTCTAGTGGTAGCATGAGACGGAGTCTACAACCCACACAAGTGGCTCAGGTAGTGCAGCTCATCCAGGATGGCACATCAATGCGAGCTGTGGCAAGGTTCGCTGTGTCTGTCAACGTATTGTCCAGAGCATGGAGGCGCAACCAGGAGACAGGCCAGTACATCAGGAGACGTGGTGGAGGCCGTAGGATTGGCAACAACCCAGCAGCAGTACCAGTACCTCCGCCTTTGTGCAAGGAGGAGCAGGAGGAGAACTGCCAGAACCCTGCAAAATGACCTCCAGCAGGCCACAAATGTGCATGTGTCTGCTCAAATGGTCAGAAACAGACACCATGAGGATGGTATGAGGGCCCGACGTCCACAGGTGGGGGTTGTGCTTACAGCCCAACACCGTGCAGGATGTTTTTCATTTGCCAGAGAACACCAAGATTGGCGTTCTAAAGCCTAGTGTTTCCATTCTCCTAACCTCTTGGAACTACACCTCCCAGATCCGGTGTATTTGTCATCAGCAACGCTGAATAGCATAGCACAACAGTCAAAAAATATTACTAGAAAATATTCATATTCATGAAATCACAAGTGAAATATAGCGCAACACAGCTTTGCCTTTTGTTAATCACCCTGTCGTCTCAGATTTTGAAATTATGCTTTACAGCGAAAGCAATACAAGCGTTTGTGTAAGTTTATCGATAGCACAACAAAACAATAAGTACACCTAGTTTAATGTAATTGCAAGAACTTATGACGATGAACGAGCACAAACTCTTCAACAAAATCGGCTTCTACAGGAACAAAATTGTATTCTACAGGAACAACTCGATTTAGCCAAAACTAAATACAATAAATCGGATGAGTCATCTACAGACAGGAGCGCAAAACTTGATAACATGCATGCAGTTTTGTTGAACGTTACTCAAAGTAACACTGTTCTACTCCAAATGCTTTTGTCACGACTCCGACCGAAGGTGGCTCCCCTTCCCGTTCGGGTGGCGCTCGCTCGGCGGTCGTAGTCATCGGCCTACTAGCTGCCACTGATTCTTTCCTCCCCCTCCTTATGTGTTTATTGAGTACACCTGTTTTTAGTTGGGTATAACTAGTGAGGCTTTATTAGTCAGCCGGCCCGCCTGGTTCATTGTGCGGGATTAATTAATTGTGACCTTCTGTTTTGTAGTAGAGGAACGTGTTTGTTCCTGGTCGTGCATTTTGGTTGTGAGCACCCTGTGTTGCGTTTTGCACATTAAAGAGCACAGCATCACACTCTGTTTCCTTCGTCTGACTCCACACCCACGACACCCGGAGCGTTACAGCTTTAGACCAAAGACGATCAGTTAATGAACACACATGAAATACTTGGATGACAAATCAGCAGAATTCATTGAAGTCGCTGACCAATTGACTGATGAGAGAACTTAAGTGATGAGGATGGAAATATTGATTTCTTAGCAAGCAGAGGAAATCTCATTACTGAATCTCTCGCTCCATTCGCAAGACCTCTATCTGTAAACCATGACAGATAAGTATGAGACCGAAAGGAGCAAATGCGCCACTCACGTGTCCAAAATCTACTTTAAGCTCTGAAGTGTACTCTGCAATGCAGCAGAATACCAGCCTTAGGTACAATCTTGTGGAATTCCAGAACTTTCATGCGCAACAGCGTGACGACCTAACCAAGCAACAGGAGCCCTGCATTCAAAGGAGTGAAGACGATAGGTTTCAGACTTTGTCTCCCTCGTGTCCCTCAGTCTCCTCTTGGCCATTCGGCACTGAGTAATATGGCACCTCTTCGCCAACAAAGCCAAAGCTTGGCTCTTCCTCTTGGCCTTTTGGCCCCAATTTCCCCACAGGATGAAGCCATCCTCTCCACCCACTTGGCGCGGAACACCTTGACAAACTTGTGAAGAATTTCCCTACCCTTGACTCCGTTCCAGGTCAACCAAACGATTCTGAGACATTCCTAGCTGACAGAGGACGCATTGGATGGCTACCCTCGACGAGTCTCCCCCTGGTGGCTGACCTGCTGTATGCCACAGATAATACACTACATACTTAACTTCTTGGAACTCCCCATCCCGGATCCGGGTTTGTGACTAAAGCCTCAGGCTCATTAGCATAACGCAACGTTAACGATTTCTGAAAATCGCAAATAAAATGAAAATAATGCGTCTGCTCTCAAGCTTAGCCTTTTCTTAACAACACTGTCATCTCAGATTTTCAAAATATGCTTTTGAACCATAGAAATTGACTAATTTGTGTAAGAGTATGCAAAGCTAGCATAGCATTTTGAGTAGCATTTAGCACGCAACATTTTCACAAAAACCAGATAACCAAATAAATAAAATCATTTACCTTTGAAGAGCTTCTGATGTTTTCAATGAGGAGACTCTCAGTTACATACCAAATGCGCAGTTTTTCCTGAAAGCGTCTGTGTGTAGGAGAAATCGTTCCGTTTTCTACATTGCGTCTGGCTACCGAAACGAACCGAAAATTCAGTCACCTACAACGTAAAACTTTTTCCGGATTAACTACATAATATCGACGAAACATGGCAAACGTTGTTTGGAATCAATCCTCAAGGTGTTTTTTCACATATCTCTTCATTGATATGCAGTTCGTGGAAGCTTGCTTTCCTCTCTGTATCCCATGGAAAAATACTGGCAGGTGACTTTGCGCACCAATTTCGGCGCAGGACACCGGGCGGACACCTGGTAAATGTGGTCTCTTATGGTCAATCTTCCAATGATCTGCCTACAAATACGTCACAATGCTGCAGACACCTTGGGGAAACGACAGAAAGGGCAGGCTCATTCCTCTCGCATTCACAGCCATATAAGGAGACAATGGAAAACAGAGCCTCAAAAATCCTGTTCATTTCCTGGATGCCGTCTCATCTTGGTTTTGCCTGAAGCTCACGTTCTAGGGCACGCACAGAAAATATCTCGGTAGTTCTGGACACGTCAGAGTGTTTTCTTTCGAATGCTATCAATTATATGCATAGTCGAGCATCTTTTTTTAATGAGTATATACTACAAGTTAATTTTAGTATACTGTAAACAAATGGTATCCTTTCAGTTGAGCATAGTTGTGCTAAGCATGTCTACCGGAAGTTGATGCTGCTGCTATGCAACCTCTTGCTAGCTTTTTAGCATAACAAATTACTAGCTAGACATCTTACTATTTTAAGGGTGTGCTGGTAAATTCAATCTGGAGTGCCAAAGTGTGCTCAGAGTATGCTCTGGGCATTCATAAATTCAGAGTGTTGTCAGATTGTCCATTTGTAAATTCAGAGCATTTGCTCTCGGAGCGTTCAGATCGCACACTGGATGCTCTGGCCGAGAAGTAGGGTTGATGTGAGTATTCTGACCTCACAACGGCAGTCAAACACCCAAGCTAACTGGCTAACATTGGCTAGCTTGCTGGATACTTCCAGGCACAAATGAGAGAACACGTCACTGTTATCCAGAGCATTGGTGACTGTAACTGCGCTGCTAGCAACAATTTAATTATGCTTTTTTTGCCGACATTTACCTGCCATATTCAGTGAGTAATGAGCATTCATAAATTCATCAATTCTGCACTCTGGCACACTCAGACGAGAGTTCTGAAATCGGAGTAGCTAGCCAGAGTGAAAGAGTGCCCAATGTATTTTGGCGAATGTAGTTCGACATCCGGGGAACTTTTGGCATACCAACTGTATACAGACTATGACCAAAAAGCATACTATATACTCAATTTACATCACAAATAGTATGGTTAGTGGGTTAGTATGAGTATTCGAACACAGCTTTGGTCTTTACGCACAGTTGCGCATCTGAGTTTCAAATTAAATGAAATTTTAATTGTCACATACCCATATTAAGAAAATGTTACTGAGAGTGTAGTGAAATGCTTGTGTTTCTAGTTCCAACAGTGCAGTAGTGTCTAACAATTCACAACTATACACAATGTAAAAGTTGAAGAATGGAATAAAGAAATGTATAAAATGTTAAGATGAGCAATGACGGAGTGGCATAGACTAAAATACAGTAAAATCAAATACGGTATATACATATGAGATGGTTAAAGCAAAAGTACACATTATAAAAGTGACCCGTGATTCCATGTCTATGTATATACGACAGCAACCACTAAGGTGAAGGCTTGCGTACCCGGGTGGCATTAGCCGACCTAGTGATGGCTATTGAACAGTCTGATGGCCTTGAGAGAGAAGTTGTTTTTCAGTCTCTCAGTCCCAGCTTTGATGCACCTGTACTCACCTCACCTTCTAGCGGGGTGTACAGGCTTGGGTGGTTGTCCTTGATTAACATTTTGGCCTTCCTGTGACATCGGGTACTGTAGGTGTCCTGGAGGGCAGGTAGTTTGCCCTCTGGAGAGCCCTGTAGTTGCGGGCGGTGCAGTTGCCATACCAGGCGGTGATGCAGCCGACAGGATGCCCTCAATTGTGCATCTGTAAAAGTTTGTGAGGGTTTTATGTACCAAGCCAAATTTCTTCAGCCTTCTGAGGTTGAAGAGGTGCTGTTGCACCTTTTTCACCACACAGTCTTTGTGGGTGGACCATTTCAAATTGTCAGTGATGTATTCACCTAGGAACTTGAAGCTTTCCCCCTTCACTGCAGTCCCGTCAATTTAAAAAAAAATCTTTATTTAACTTGGCAAGTCAGTTAACTTCTTGCGTCGAGCCAACCTGGAACTGGGATCATGACTACAGCCTCAAGCCCATTACCATAACGCAACGTTAACTATTCATGAAAATCGCAATTGAAATGAAATCAATATGCTAGCTCTCAAGCTTAGCCTTTTGTTAACAACACTGTCATCTCAGATTTTCAAAAATATGCTTCTCAACCATAGCAAACTAGCATTTAGCATTTAGCGTTAGCATTTAGCATTTAGCGTTAGCATAGCACGCAACATTTTCACAAAAACCAGCCAAAACATTCAATAAATCATTTACCTTTGAAGAACTTCAGATGTTTTCAATGAGGAGACTCTCAGATAGCAAATGTTCAGTTTTCCTGAAAGATTATTTGTGCAGGAGAAATCGGTCCGTTTTCTGCGTCATGTTTGGCTACCAAAAAAAAACGAATATTCATTCATCCAAACGCCAAACTTTCTTCCACATTAACTCCATACTATCGACTGAAACATGGTAAACGTTGTTTAGAATCAATCCTCAAGGTGTTTTTCACATATCTCTTCATGATATATCATTCCTGGAAGTCTCCTCTCTGTCTCAATCTCATGGATGAATGCTAGCAGCTTGGAGATTACGCAACAATTTCAACAAAGGACACCGGACGGACCCCTGGAAAATGTAGTCTCTTATGGCCAATCTTCCAATGATATGCCTACAAATACGTCACAATACTGCAGGCAACTTGGAGAAACGATAGAAAGGGCAGGCTAATTCGTGGCGCTTTCACAGCCATATAAGGAGACAATGAAAAACAGAGCGTCAAAAATCCTGCTCATTTCCTGTTTGAAGTTTCATCTTGGTTTCGCCTGTTGCATCAGTTCTGGGGCACTCACAGATAATATATTTGCAGTTTTGGAAACGTCAGAGTGTTTTCTTTCCAAAGCTGCCAATTATATGCAGAGTCGAGCATCTTTTTGTGACAAAATATTGCGCTTAAAACAGGCACGTTTTTTTATCCAATAATGACATAGCGCCCCCATAGGTTGAAGAGGTTAAGAACAATTCTTATTTTCAATGACGGCCTAGGAACAGTGGGTTAACTGCCTTATTCAGGGGCAGAATGTCAAATTTGTACCTTGCCAGCACAGGGATTTGATCTTGCAACCTTTCGGTTAATAGGAGGTGTTGATTCATACCTTACCCTGACCCGGAGCCTGCCTGCTGTCCGGTACCGTTGCCTCACCTCTGTAGACCCCTGCCTGCCTTGACTTGTCTATTCCCTGCCCCTATTGGATCATTAAACTATTGTTTATTTGGCCTGGTCTGCATCTGAGTCTGAACTTCCTACCTGATCGTCCCGAATACATTAATTACAAATTTGGAGACCCTGTCCGAATGGACAGAGGATAACCAGGCTCAGCCCTGTACAAACCTGGTCTGATCCGATCCGAGAGAGGGAAGCAGCAGAAAATATATATTATTTAGTTCGTTATTACCTGAAGCTTTTAATTTGAGGCACTGAGCGAGAGAGACCAGCGAAGGAGCTGGGAGGAGGCACTTGCGGTGTGTATGTGAGGCTGATGGGGATGGGCATTCCGAGTTTTTTCTGTGAGCCTGCTCATTTGACCCCATTCAAGTAAAAGAGACGTCTCAATTGGCTCACAAATGGATCTTACTTCAAAATGTTGAAAAAACAATCTAGAACCATGGAAAATGTGCACGTATCTAATGTAAAGACCCAAAAGTTGGCTTCCATATGTCAGATCGTGAAATGTGCAATCAAATACATTTTTACCTGGACAAATTATTAGATCTCCTGCAAAACATTTTTATATTATTTTTACGCACTGCAAAAAATTTGCATGGACCAGAATGATGTGCTCTCCTCACTATTTATATTTTTTGCAGTGAGGATTCACCCTCTTTTAGATATTTTTTGTAACGTCTCTGCAGGTAATCATTGTTTTGAGCTCCAAAATAAGTAGTAGCTTCATGTAAATCAGGGAGGCAAATAAACAGCTATTTCACCTATGCAATGCGATTTGGTAACTGATGTTCACCAAAAAGAGCCTTGATAGTGGCTGAATGGCACGAGGAGGAGGGAGTCAAAAGCCACCAAGCTGACAAGCACTAAAGTTAGTTACTAACTTTTAGCTAAAAAAGCTAAATTATCTATCACCCAATCTGATTACATAGTACATGGCTTGACTGCCTGAGCGCAGAATAACTGATGAACGCTCAACAGCAGTTGGATAAGGCAGGTGTCGGTAAAAGTCAGCAAAATTAAATTGTTGCACAGCAGCACAGTTAGTCACCAATGCTCTGGATAACATAAAAACAGCCTAACCAGCTCTGAAAGGGCGAGTAAAATGGTCAGAGTGATGCGTTCTTTCATTTGTGTGTGGAAGTAGCTAGCAAGAGAGTCAACATTAGACAGTTAGTTTGGGTGCTTGACTGCAATTGTGAGGCCTGAAGGTTTGGATCAACCCAACTCCTAGGCCAGAGTGTCCAGTATGCGTTCTGAACGCTCCGTTTACAAATGCTCTGAATTTATATTTATTGATAGCCACAGGCACACTCAGATATAATTTACAAACAAAGCATTTGTGTTTAGTGCGTTGCCAGATCAGAGGCAGTACGGATGACCGGAGACGTGTCAGGGAAAATGTATGCTGTAAAAAGTACATTGTTTCCTTTAGGAATGTAGATAAGTAAAAGTTGTCAAAAATATAAATAGTAAAGTAAATTACAAAAACACAAACTACTTAGGTATAACTTTAGTGTTTTTACTTAAGTACTTTACACCACTGAGCAGTTGCTTTCGGGTCTATAATTATATACACACATACCTGAGACCCGTGACAATCAAATCAGATCCGACCAGGATCGAGGGTAAACTATAGAACTTTTAATCTGGTTCGTGTGGAGCCTTGAAGTTGTTATGAATGATACTGAAATAAGGCTGTTATCCCTGGTTTCATTAGGTGGCACGTATACCCATTCATATAAAGTGTGTGTGTGTGCGTGTGTGACTGCATGTGTGTACAGTTCAATATGTGGATGTGAGTTTCCAATTGGAAGGTGGTATGTTCATCAACATGAGGGAAATAATGCATAAAAACATTTACTTTAGTTATTACATGATCAGTTGAAGTTATTACATTATTCATCAATAACATTGTTACTCACCTGATAACGTAATTACCACCGGATAACGTAATAATTGTATTATTACATTATTAATCTTACATAATTTATTATATTAACCCGTGGTTTTAACCTTAGTCTGCCCGAGGCTGAGTTTCTACAGAGCTTTACAAATAGAATTGTTTTAAGATTTGTATTTTTATTTCACCAGGTAGGCCAGTTGAGAACAAGTTCTCATTTACAACTGCGACCTGGCCAAGATAAAGCAAAGCCGTGCGACAAAAACAACAGAGTTACACGTGGGATAAATGAACGTACAGTCAATAGCATAATAGAAAATCTGTATACAGTGTGTGCAAATGAAGTAAGGAGGTAAGGCAATAAAAAGGCCATATAGTGGTTGAAGTAATTACAATTTAGCAAATAGCACTGGAGTGATAGATGTGCAGATGAGGATGTGCAAGTATAAACACTGGTAGAAATACTGGTGTGCAAAAGAGCAGAAAAAAATAAAATAATATGGGATGAGGTAGGTAGTTGGTTGGATGGGCTATTTACAGATGGGCTGTGTATAGCTGCAGCGATCGGTAAGCTGCTCTGACAGCCGATGCTTGAAGTTAGTGAGGGAGATATAAGTCTCCAACTTCAGTGATGTTTGCAATTCGTTCCAGTCATTGGCAGCAAAGAACTGGAAGGAAAGGCGGCCAAAGTAAGTGTTGGCTTTGGGGATGACCAGTGAAATATACCTGCTGGAGTGCGTGCTACGGGTGGGTGTTTTCATGGTGACCAGTGAGCTGAATTAAGACGGAGTTTATGTAGCAAAAACTTATAAATAACCTGAAGCCAGCGGGTTTGGCAACGAATATGTAGCGAGGACCAGCCAACGAGAGCATACAGGTCGCAATGGTGGGTCGTATATGGAGCTTTGGTGACAAAACAGATGGCACTGTGATAGACTACATCCAATTTGCTGAGTAGAGTGTTGGAGGCTATTTTGGAAATGACATCGCCGAAGTCAAGGATCGGTAGGATAGTCAGTTTTAGGAGGGTAAGTTTGGCAGCATGAGTGAAGGATGCTTTGTTGATAAATAGGAAGCTGATTCTAGATTTAACTTTGAATTGGAGATGCTTAATGAGTCTGGAAGGAGATTTTACTGTCACCTAGGCATTTATAGTTGTCCACATATTCTAAGTCAGAACCATCCAGAGTAGTGATGCTGGGCGGGCGGGTAGGTGCGGGCAGCGATCGATCGAAGAGATTGAAGACCATGCATTTAGTTTTACTAGCATTTAAGAGCAGTTGGATGTCATGGAAGGAGTGTTGTATGGCATTGAAGCTTGTTTGGAGGTTTGTTAACACAGTGTCCAAAGAAGGGCCAGATGTATACAGAATGCTGTCGTCTTCATAGAGATGGATCAAAGAATCACCCGCAACAAGAGCGACATCATTGATATATACAGAGAAAAGAGTCAGCCCGAGTAAACCCTGTGGCACCCCCATAGAGACTACCAGAGGTCCAGACAACAGGCCCTCCGATTTGACATACTGAACTCTTATCTGAGAAGTAGTTAGTGAAATGGGGAGGCACTCATTAGAGAAACCAATGCGGTTGAGTCTGCCGATAAGAATACGGGGATTGACAGAGTCGAAAGCCTTGGCCAGGTCAATGAAGACGGCTGCACAGTACTGTTTATTATCGATAGAAGTTACAATATCGTTTAGGACCGTGAGTGTGGCTGAGGTGCACCTGTGAACAGCTCGGAAACCGGATTGCATAGTGGAGAAAGTACGGTGGGATTCGAGATGGTCAGTAATCTGTTTGTTCACTTGGCTTTTGAAGACTTTAGAAGACTTTAGAAAGGCAGGGCAGGATGGATATAGGTCTGTAACAGTTTTGGTCTAGAGGGTCTCCCCCTTTGATGAAGGGGATGACCGCAGCTGCTTTCCAATCTTTAGGAATATCCGACGATATGAAAGAGATGTTGAACAGACTAGTAATAGGGGTTGCGACAATGGCGGCAGATCATTTTAGGAAGAGAGGGTACAGATTGTCTAGCCCAGTTGGGGTGCAGAGCTGTGGACCCGGGTTGAGCTAGCCAGGTGGAAAGCATGGCCAGCCACAGAAATAGCTTTTGAAATTCTCGATTATCGTGGATTTATCGGTGGTAAGATGATAATACGATCATTTTGCTTTTTGATTTGGAATTTTAGGACTCCTGAGGGTGTCAAAAAATTTGAGAAAGTATTTGATGAAACATCAAATGTGGCCTTACTGCTATTAGCTGACTAAAACACGTTGGATAACATATTCATCCAAAATTCATCAAAAGTAAATATGCCTTGAAGTGTCTGTTCTATACCTTAGAGATATAAGAAGGCTCAGGAAATTATTTTATATACAGTATTTATTACCCATTTTTTAAAATGTAAAAATGATTTGGGCTCTAAAGTACTTCCATTCATCTTTTAATGGTTTACATTCAGACAAGTCTCGAGGCTTGTGGGCATTGTAGAGCAAATCATGTATGTATGTGTTCATGATGACAGTCTCCGCTTTCGATGGGTTTGTATTCATTTGTAGGGCCAAAACATTTTGTAATGGCCATCTCAGTCTCCAGATTTCAACCCCAAAGGAAACCTGTGGTTTTAATTGAAGAGGGCAGTTCACAAGCGCAGATGAAGGATACCAAGGAAAAGGCATTATTCTGTATGGGGGAATGGTTTTCGATTTCTCCCAATATGTGTTTCCCAATCTCATAAAACATTTTAGAAAAAGGCTGCGTCATTATCCTCACAAGGGGAAAAAGTACTGAAAACAGAGGATCCAATCATTTTGATCACTATCTTTTTGAGATTTTATAAATTGTTAAACAAAATATCTTTCTCTGAGCAACTGTATTAGTATCTGTATGTGGGCGAGTCAACTTATTTGAGTGACATTTAATGCATGTTATTAATAAAGTGTGCTCCATTTGAAGTATCTATTGAAAATAAACTTTACTACATCAAACAAAATGTTGAATCATTTCAAGAATACAGGAAATAGGTTGACTGATATCTTAAACAACTGCAGGCATAGGTGCCTTGGTTGTCAACAGCCTTGTGACTGTTAGAAAACTGGAATCTCTAAAGTTGTCCCAGGTGAGGCAGGCAGTATGCAAGGGAGGGGCAACTGCTTCTGCACCTGAACTAGACAGACTGGATCTCCATGATTTACAAGAAATAACCTGATTGACTAGAAAAGGAAAACCTTCAAGATAAGTGTGACCTATCACTTCATGAAGTACAACTAAGCCTACGCCCCACATCGCTATAAAGTGTCAGCTGCGTCTCCATTTGTAGACATATGACTCTGGGTACCAACTAAACAGGTAAGGACTTTTTTTTAAATTACTATTTCAAGGCACAAACCAAAACCACATCATGTTTCCTGTATTAATACAACAAACCAATGTTTTGTTCTTTCTAAATTGACATTCAAAAATGAAGCATGACTTTCGTAAAGACTATATGCAAATGATTTTATACAAAGCCTTCTGTAATACGTTTATTGAGTACCACATTATGAGTCATAAAACCAGGAAATAGTTCCAATAGTTTTTTCACCATGCATGTTTCCAACTGGGATTTTAGAACTTCTTCATATAAGGTCTGTGTTTCGTGTAGGCTTACCCTCACGTGACGTTTTGATAAGTGCAAATATCTCTCAGACGAGGTCACTTTTATCAATAAGTAGCATTGCGATAAATTGAGGCAAACATATTGATAAATCTCACTTTGTCCGATAGAGAATTGTATGCCGTGGCGACCTGTTTTGAGAGCCCCACCTGTTTTGAGCCCACCTATTTAGCATGTGTCACATATCAGTTTGCAAACAGTGTAAAAAAATATAATTGAGTTTATTAAGCCGGCATACAAACATGGTCTCTTTTTTGCTTTCTTGAGTAAGGCAGATCCACAATGCAGGTGTTTCAGTCGAGCTCAGTGCTTTCCGTGGTGGTGAGGCAGTGTAGGGGTTGGTAATGTTCTCTAGTTGTGCCATGATTGGCTCAGCGCTCTGTTTTATTCATTTATTTATATTTTATATTTCACCTTTATTTAACCAGGTAGGCTAGTTGAGAACAAGTTCTCATTTCCAACTGCAACATGGCCAAGATAAAGCAAAGCAGTGCGACACAAACACAGTTACACATGGATTAAACAAGCGTACAGTCAATAACACAATAAAAAAAGAACGTCTATATACAGTGTGTGCAAATGTGACTCATGGGAACACTACGTCACCATAATCTACGGGGAGAGCTACAAAATTCAGGCCCCTTGGGCGTGACAATATGTTTCATTTCAAGGTCAAAGCTAAAGGTTGTATAAGGTTGATTTCCAGCACGTTTTGTACAGATGTAGGATGTTAATTTGTCCTATATTGTCACAGCAACATAATCCTGGAGCAACAGGATTTAACATTTCGTCCATTTAAAATCGGTGTATTGTGGAGTTCCTGCCCTCTAAATGAGTACCGGCACCAATTTCAAACTTACTGGGCGAGATCTTGAATTTTATGGAGGTACACTTAATATTTTATTGTGATGCTTTGGCTGCCGTTTTAACACTGATATACATTCATAATTTAAAAAAAAAATCTGTGTTAAGATGGGAAAATAAGGGAACATGTTATGTTTAACAGGTAAAGTCACTTTCCTTTTTCCAAATGTATCACCTCTCCTATGTGATGGTCACAACAGGTCAATGACAGCTGTAGTATGAATTAAGCCCAAACTAGGCATGTCAGACTAGGAATTAATGTGCCCTAATTCTAAATGGAAGCTACTGTGCTTTGTCCTCAACAGACCAGAATTGAAGATGCAATGTCATAATGTTTTCAACATGTTAACCTTTGAATTAAACTTTTTATAGAAATTTGAAGAGGAAGAACCATTTCCAAAAGCCATAGATGAGTCAAAACCAGAAGAAGGTTCCCCAAGAGAAAATATGAATACAACCCAAGGTACCGCAACACACTCCACATTCAATGATATACAGCATGATTTGGTAACAATTTGCATTTATAAATTATTTAAAGGTTAAGTATGTTTTATGTATGTATTTTTTTATGTATGTATGTATGTATGTATGTATGTATGTATGTATGTATGTATGTATGTATGCATGTACGTACAGTGGGGAGAACAAGTTGCTCTGCCGATTTTGCAGGTTTTACTACTTGCAAAGCATCTTGAGGTCTGTCATTTTTATCATAGGTACACTTCAACTGTGAGAGACGGAATCTAAAAAAATCCAGAAAATCACATTGTATGATTTTAGTAATTAATTAGCATTTTATTGCATGACATAAGTATTTGATACATCAGAAAAGCATAACTTAATATTTGGTACAGAAACCTTTGTTTGACATTTCAAAGATCATACATTTCCTGTAGTTCTTGACCAGGTTTGCACACACTGCAGCAGGGATTTTGGCCCACTCCTCCATACAGACCTTCTCCAGATCCTTCAGGTTTCGGGGCTGTAGCTTGGCAATCCGGACTTT
>NC_088231.1:22669765-22842265 GCF_036934945.1 Oncorhynchus masou masou
GTTTATAGTATGTATGTTGAAGGGGTGTGTCATCTACCATCGTTCACATCCCAACATTCACTTCCTGAAGTTCTCAAAAAAATGAGTGAACCCTTACTCACCTCATTTTGTTATAATATCATTGGTCCGACAGATGATTACGTGAACCTTCAACAATTTTACCCAGATATTAGGTGCCCATTACAATCGGAATGCATGATTTATCACCGCGACTTGAAAACATGTGAATAAAACAGTAAATATATCAATAATTACCACACAAAACATTTCCTGAGTGGCTCATGCCAGCAGTCAATCACGTAACCTCTCACTTTTACTCTGAGCCATTCAGTGTTGTTGTTTATGTATGTAGCAATGTCTTTCAAAGGGAGACAAATCACAAATGCGGAAAATCTGGAGATTTAAAAAAATTCTGACAAGGAGTCTGAAAGTCAGGAATTAGATTCTGACAGTCACAGTGAGGAGCTGCCCCCCAGCCATTGAGAACCCTGAATCTGAGGACCCCTTGTCCACTGACAAAGTCCCAGGTCCCTTTGAAGATGATGGTGGTGATGGAGGCTCCACCAGCATGGAAGGCTGCCAGCCATTTCACCCCTCCTGGCCCTGCTGTTTGCTTTGATGAGTCCCAGTCTGGAGTGCAACTTCCCTTGACATTTCCATCTGAGGCAGACTGCTTCAAGGTGTTTCTGACAGAGGAGCTGGTGGGAGACATAGTAGAGACCAATCCCTATGCCTTGGAGCTACAGGAAGAGAGAGAGAGCCAGGAGTGGGGGGCAACCACAATTAGTGAAATATATACCTTCCTCGTGTCAGTCCTTCTCATGGGGATAGTAAAGAAGAACTCCCTAAGAGAATACTGGAGCACAGATCCTATGTTTCCAACTCCCTTCTTTGCCACCCTCTTTTCCCAAGACCGCTTCCTAGTTCTGCTGCGATGCCTGCATTTCATCAACAATGCTACTGCCATCCTAAATGACAATTATACAAAATAAGAAAAGTTCTTACCAGCCTGACAATAGCATTTGTTTAAGTCTTTGTGCCATAAAAGGACCTATGCATTGATGAGTATGAGGAGCTTGGGGTAATGACCATGCTGTCTCCTCATCTCAGCAAGGGACACACTTTGTATATGGACAATTGTTACAGCAGTCCCACACTCTTCCAGCATCTGCTCTCCAAAAGCACAGGGGCCTGTGGCACAGTCAGGTCAAACAGGAAGTGGATGCAGGAAGATGAAGAGAGGGAAGGTGGAGTATAAGCAGAA
Organism: Oncorhynchus masou masou; assembly: GCF_036934945.1. Taxonomy (NCBI): domain Eukaryota; kingdom Metazoa; phylum Chordata; class Actinopteri; order Salmoniformes; family Salmonidae; genus Oncorhynchus; species Oncorhynchus masou. The sequence continues at coordinate 22,671,030 of NC_088231.1, forward strand.
CGGTCAACAGCTGGCAGTAAAGTGTTATGACAAACGAGACATCCATGTCCTCGCCACTGTCCATACAGCAACCACGTCGGCCACAGGGAAGGTGGACCCCCTGACGGGAGAGAGAAAAATCAAACCAGACTGTGTGCTTGACTCTAACCTCAAAAGGGGGCAGTGGATAAGGCGGACATGATAAACAGCTTTGTGGAATGCACTCAGAAAACGAACAAGTGTTGTAAGAAGATATTTTCTGGTCAACGCTGCCCTCAATGGCCACATAGCTCACCACCTACAAACAGGTGAGATGATTACTGAACAAGGTACTTTTTGTAATTGGACATTTCACATGCAGAAACTTTTATGACGCAATAAGGCACTTACAATGATCACAGCCAGATTTGAACCAGGGTGTCTCGTGACAATTCTAGCACTGAGATGCTGTGCCTTAGACCACTGCGCCAGTTGAAAGTCATAGGGTAAGGTAGCTTCAAAATGCAACACAAGCTAATACTTCTCTGATGCATTATGCATTGTTTTCCCGGGTTTATAGAAGAATGTAGCTCGCTACCTAAGCATTGAGTATAACACCATAAAGTTTATGAAATTAGTAACGTTACCTCACATGTCTGCAGTTATAAGGAATATACACAAAAATATTATGCTAAAGTAGAAACAGCATAACACCACATACAGAAACTAGTATAACGTAATAAGGCACTTACTTTGATAGAAAGGCACACATTTCCAAAGTTATTATTGTTAACGAAAACAACTATGACTGCGATGCACGCAACAGACGAAAAATGTGAACACGTGTACAGGACAGGAGATGTGCAAATGTCTGTAGAATTGAACTTCACAAACAATTGGGAAGTGCTTGGGGAATTTTGTCCGGGTCAGAAATGTCCAAAAAATTAATGAAGACGCGGAACACACCTCAATTCAAACTGTTCTTAGAAAATTTAAATATTTTGAAATGTAAAAGTTGAAAACAGCCAATAAACAAAAACAGGCTGGTCTGAGGTCAGCGCGGATTAAATATACTGTTGCGTAACAATCACATTCTGGAATGGAAAGAATGTTCTAACATCACGTGCATAAAAAAAAACTCACGCTGGGGCGACCATTAGAGATATTTGGAACTCACAAGTGAAAAGGTTAAAGGTTTTGTTCACATCGGCTAGCGACAGCGTTATCATACAGTCACCCAGAGCAGCTGGTGCTCTCGTGCATACTTCACAGTTGCTTGCCTCGAAGCGAGCATAAAAAGGATTTAGCTCATCTGGTAGGCTCGCGTCACTGGGCAACTCGCGTCTGGGTTTCCCTTTGTCGTCCGTAATAGTTTTCAAGCCCTGCCACATCCGACGGGCATCAGAGCCGGTGTGGTATGATTCAATCTTAATCCTGTATTACTTATGGCCTTATAGAGTTGGTTGAGTGCGAGCTTAGTACCAGCTTCACTCTGTGATGGTAAATAGATGGCTATGAATAATACAGATGAGAACTCTCTTGGTAGATATTGTGGTCGACAGCTTTCTTTGGGAAAGGCGTGCCGCTAGCGGGACACCTCGACAACATCCGATGAAATTGCAGAGCGCGCAATTCAAACTACAGTATTATAAATATTTAACTTTCATAGAATCACAATTGTAATTCCTTAAAAGAAAGCTGCTGTGTCAGATTTCAAAAAGGCTTTATGGCGAAAGCACACCATGCAAATATCTGAGGACAGCGCCCCGCATATAAACACATGAAAGACATATTTCAACCAGGCAGGTGCGAAACAAAAGTAATAGCGATATAAACAATGCCTTACCTTTGATTATCTTCTTCTGTTGGCACTCCAAAAGGTCCCAGTTCCATCACAAATGGTCCGTTTGTTCAATAATGTCCTTCTTTATATCCATAAAAACTTATTTTAGCTGGCACGCTTCAGGGCCAGCTTCCTTCCATCAAAATGCATACAAAATTAATCCCAATGTTACTAATAAACTACTGATAAAATACCAAAGCACGCGTTCTCATTCACGCACTTGGAAACACTACAGCCAAAATGGGAGCCACCTAGAAAAACTACAATTTCTGGGTCATTTTTCCAAAAACCAGCCTGAAACTCTTTCTAAATACTGTTGACGTCTAGTGGAAGCCCTAGGAACTGCAATCTGGGAGGGCTTGGCCTTATAATAAAAGTGATAGCCATTGAAAATAGTGGTAGGCTTTTTTGAGATGGTTTGTCCTCGGGGTTTCGCCTGCCATATCAGTTCTGTTATACTCACAGACATAATTCTAGCAGTTTTAGAAACTTTAGAGTATATTCCATCCATATCTACCAGTTATATGCATATCCTAGCTTCTGGGCCTGTAACAGGCAGTTTACTTTCGGCACGCTTTTATCTGGACATCAAAATACTGCCCCCTATCAAAGGTACTCTACCTCAGGTGAGCAATACCTCGAGACTTCTTTAATATTAGACATCGCGCAGCAGCTGTTATTGACAAAAAGACACCCCCCCCACCCCTCGTCTTACCAGAGGTAGCGTCTCTGTTCTGCCAGTGCATGGAAAATCCCACCAGCTCTATATTGTCCGTTTCTTCGTTCAGCCACATCTCGGGGAAACATAAGATGTTACAGTTTTAATGTCCCATTGGTAGGATAATCTTAATAATAGGTCATCAATTTTAGTTTTCAATGATTGCACGTTAGCAAGAAGAATGGAAGGCATTGGGAGTTTACTCACTCGCCTCCGGATTCTCAGAAGGATCCCCGATCTGCGTCCATTTTGACGTCTTTTCTTTATGCAAAAGACGTCGATCTGGGCCTGTTCCAGTGAAACCAGGATATCCTTCACATACTCGTTAAAGAAAAAATGTATTCCAGTCCACGGTGAGTAATCACTTTTCTGATATCCAGAAGTTATTTTCTGTCATACGAGACGGTAGCAGGAACATTATGTACAAAGTAAGTAAAAAAATAAGTTGTCACTTCAAATTTATAAATGTTATTGTAACGGTTTTCTTGAGGTGAAGGAGAGGCCGACCAAAATGCAGCGTGGTTTCTATTCATGGTTCTTTAATAAAGACTTTACACATGAACAAACTAACAAAACAAGAACCGTGAAAACCTAAACCAGCCCAATTTTTTAAATATTTTTTATTAAAAAAAATTATTACCTTCAATACCATTCATTCTTTACAACTCATAATTTTCATACATACTCCAATAATGGTATTTTAATTTAACTAAACAAAAGCCCCAAACAAAACCTCAGGGGAGCATCTTCCCTCCCCGTCACCCTACAAACTACCTTTCCCTATCTCCCCGTCCCTAATCTATCCCCTTACAAATCGAAATGACACCCAGCCCTAAACCCCCTTCCACCTCTCCCGAGCAGCATGCTGCCCCCACTTCCTCTCTTCCCTCTTCATCCTCCCCCTCAAATCTCCTTCCACCTTCCTCACTATCCCTTCCACCCCCCAATCTCTCACTGTCTTCACCATGTTCTTCCCGGCTTCCCACAGCCCCCGTTTAAAGAGACTCATGAGAAGCCAGAGCAGAAACCTGTCCCTATCCGTCCATCTCGCTCTCCCTACACCTCTCTCTAACCTGGCCCACGTCAATACAAAATCCCCCCTTACCAAACCTAACAACACCCGTGCCCTAGCCCTACTCCGGCAAAGGCACAGTCCCAAAAGACATGGCGCACAGTCTCCTCCCTGCCACAAGAGGATCTTGGACAAGAGGGGGATTGCAGCAAACTATATCGGTACATGATGGAACGTACCGGCAAGCACTTATGGAGGCTCAACCAATTCAGGTCCTTGAGCCTGTTGTCCAGACTCCGCACCTGCACTCCCTCCCAGACCACTTCCGAGATGCCCACTACAGGCGCCGGACTCCCTGCCTTTCTGACCTCCTCGTACAGGTGCCTGTGATCTAAACCTACTCGGGCAACTTCAACCTCAGGGTGCGCACGCAGCCACTTGGCCGCATGACCAAAGTGCCACGGCAGCTGTTCCGCCCGAGGACCCGTGTTAGACCACACCATTACGCTTCTCGCCTGATACGAGAAGAACACCCGCAGGAGGTAACCGGACGGGTGTATCACTGGATGAGCAAGCTCCGTTAACAAGAAAGAAACAAAAATTGCGTCCAGCTTGAGGGGGAAATGTGGTACCCCCCCTACCTCCCTCCCCGATGGGACAGAGCATGCGTGCCCTGGCGACCCACTCGCACCTGCCACTCCGCATGAACTGAAACACAAGCCTCACTAGAGGCCTCCTCAGACAAGCCGGCACTGGGTAGATGTACGCCAAATACAAAAGAGATGGCAACACATCCACCTTTAGGACCAGGACTTTGCCCATAAAAGACAAATACCTAGCCTTCCACATTGCTAGCTTCCTCTGTACCACTGCGATACGCATGTTCCAGTTTAGCGTCGCTGAGCCGGAGGTCTCAAAATGGACCCCGAGAATCCTCAGGGCCCCCTCACAGAGAGATAAACCCCCCCTCCCCCCGGGCACATCCGTTCTACTGCGCCATCTTCCGAAAAACTTGACGGAAGACTTTGCATGGTTCAGAACTGCTCCCGACGCTCGGGTGAAATCCCCAAAGATGGCAAGGGACCTTGTTAGGTACGAGTCCTTGCATAGCAGCAAGGAAGTGTCGTCGGCATACTGCGCCATCTTAACATGCAGCCCACCACTTCCAGGGATCAACAAGCCTTCCACCCCTGTGTCTGCCCTAATGGCAGCCCCCAGAGGCTCCATGTACAGAACGAAGAGGAGAGCCGAGAGTGGGCACCCCTGCCTGACCCAGACGAGAGGTCTAAAACATCACCCAAGTGACTATTTACACTAACTCAGCACCCCGCTCCGACATATAATGTACGAATCCATCCTATGAACTACTCCCCAAATCAACCTAACACTCTGAATAAAAAGGATCTATTCACGCGACAAAAGGCTTTCGCCTGATCTAGTGCTGCTACCATTAAAGGCAGTCCTCTATCTTCAACCCAAGCGATGGAGTCCCTGATTAACTGTAGGTTCCATCTAATAGAGTGGCCCTCTACCACGCATGTCTGATCCTCATGGACGACGTAGGGAAGGGCTGTGCACAACCGGTCTGCTAAAAACCTTTGCAAGTAGCTTGTAATCTACACACAGCATGGTCAACGGCCGCCAGTTGCCAAGGTCTGTTACTTCCCCCTTCTTATATAAAAGTGACAGCACACCAACAGCCATTGATCCCCCCGGGACCCCCGTCTCAAGGATGGCCTTCAAGACTTCGAGGACCACTGGTCCAAGTATACTCCAAAACTTGAGATAAAACTCAGCCGGCAGCCCATCCATCCCAGGCACCTTCCCTTTTCCCATCCTCATAAGAGCGCTCTCAACCTCTTCTAGTGAGATCTGGGCCTCCATCACTTCTCTAATGTCCTCCGGCAACCACCTGGACAAGTGTTCTAAAAACACATTCCCCTGCTCTACATCTATTTCCCTTTTCTTAAATAAACCTTGGAAATTATCAGTTGTCACCCTGACCATATCCTCTGGTTCTCTAACTATACTACCATTTTCTTCCCTAACACCATGCATTACCTTCCTACTCAGTCTGGCCCTAACCGACTTAAAGAACATAGCAGAACAAGTGTCATTGTGTTCTAGAAATCCACTATGCGCATGCTCCAGGAAAGCTCGAGCCTTCCGCTCCTGCAACTCCCTGAGCTGCGCCTTTAGTGTTGCGGATCCCTCCCAGTCAAACGACCCACCGAGGTTGCCTGCCTCGTACTCGAGTTCAATTAACCTTTGGATACCCTCCACTCCTCTCCTCCCTTTTTCCCTCTTGCAATACCCTATTATAAAAGCCCTAATCCTCACCTTAACTAATTCCCACCACTCTAACACCCCCTCGCACATGGACCCGGAGGCCTTCAAGCCTCCAAAAGAAACCAAAAAACCCGTCAACAAAAGCCTGCTCCTCAAGCACATCCCGATCTAACTTCCAGTACCCCCTACCAAAGAGGCAGACTGGCGACCCCACCTGCAGGAGCACCCCGTCGTGATCTGAAAAGAAAACAGGCAACAGCCGCCCAGACAACTTACCCAAAGACCTGGGTACAAAAATATAGTCGAGCCTCCGCGCAATCCCCCTGGAGTTGCGCCATGTAGGACCGGCCATTTTCGGAGTAGTGTGCAGCCCACCATCAACCAGACCATGGCAAGCCATTAGCCTGGTGATGGAGCCTGCACTGCTATTCCCCCTATTTCTAAATCTGTATTAAAGTCCCCCCCTATCACTAATTTCCTATTTGTGACACACAGGGGCACCAGACAGTCCACCATCTCCCTCCTGTCTGCCACCACCTGTGGCCCATACACCACCACTAATCTAAATTTACAATCCCTTATCATGACATCCACCCCTATAACCCTCTCCTGCATCACCACAAAAGAACCCTCCACTTTTACCTCCCTGTGCCCACACAAAATCCCTACCCCCGATGAGTGCACCCCCCCCCCAATACCCCAAACCGACTCCCCTTTGTCCCACTCCCTCTTAAACCTACTAACATCCCCTCAGGTGAACCTCCTGTAAAAAACTAAAATCAAACCCCACACCCTCAAAATAACTAAAAACCGCCCTCTTAACACAATCCCTTAAACCACTTATTACACTCATTTATTTAAACTAACAAAAGCAAAATTAGACCCCATGAAATAATAAAATAAAAATATGTAATACACTCAAATACTAAACCCAGACAGAAAAAAACAAAAACAGGAGACTCACCCGATGCTACCCTGCTCCATATCTACCGTTGATAACACCATCCGTACTCCCAACGTCTCTTCCTCCATCTCGCCAACCCAGGATGCAGGAATAGTGTTTGGCTCTACTGGGTCTACTCCCACACCCCTCCCCCTCCACAGCGCTGCAGCTAGTTTGGAAAAAAATAGGGGAGGCTGAGTCCCCAAACAAAAAACTCCCCACCTCCTCCTGTACCCAGTCCTGGGTCTTGTTAGGTGTGTCCCCACCCAACAGAAATTGAGGGCCTGGGGGAAACCAGCAGCAACCCAGAGGTTTCTCCCACCCCCATCGCTGTCTTGGCCATCCCCTCTCTCTCACTGTCGGCCAATCGCACCCTCCTCTTCATTCTCTTCTTTGGTGATGGCGGCAGTGGAGAGATACCACCCTCCCCCCCCCCCCGCCAGCTCCTCCACCATACCCCTCATCTCTTCCACCAGGGCACTTTCCCCCCACTCCACTTGCTCTTCCACCGTCTCCTTCTCCACCACCCCTCCCTCGCTTTCTTCTCTCTCATGCTCCTCCACTCGGTTGCCTTCTTCCGCCGCTTCTCCTGGTTCTCCTACTCCCGTGCCTTCCGTTTCCTTCTCTCTTCCATCCTCCGCTTCTTGCTTCTTGCTCCTCCTCCTTCCTTGCCGCCTTCCCCTCTGGACCTGTACTCTGGTCATGAGACATGCTTCCTTCCCCTCCTCTTCTTCCCCCATCCCCCGCTCCTGCTCCCCCCAGCCGCAGACGCGTATGACCTCTGACGAGCCGGGCACCCCCGCCACAGGTGTGCTGACGAGCCAGAGGTTGCCGCATATATAAACAATATCACAAAAACCCAATACACGGCAAAGTGTTGTTTGAACAATCTTTCTCCTTTTTTAAATACTAAATGATCTTCGATCATCTTAGTCAGATTTTTAAAATGCGTTACGAAGGACAAATTGTCATCAATCCAGACACCCAGGTAGTTGTATTGAGAAACAAGCTCAATTTGGGCTCGTTTTATAGTGTAAATATGCAGGTCCTCAGGGTCAACATTTTGTGACCTAGAGGCACGAAGGCACTGCATTGCAGTGTTAGAAGCGTCACTACAGACCCGGGTGAGATCCCAGGATTTATCAAAACCGGCCGTAATCGGGAGCCCCATAGGACGGTGCACAATTGGCCCAGCGTCGTCCGAGTTAGGGGAGGGTTTGGCCGGGGTAGCCCGTCATTTTAAAACCTGTTAGGGATAGGGAAGAATACTGCCCCCTTTGGAGGAAGTGCGTGCCCATAGTAAACTGAAAAAAATCTGTCCAAAACTGCTAATATATGCATATAATAATTATTATTGTATAGAAAACACTCTAAAGCTTCTAAAACCGTTTGAAATATGTCTGTAAGTATAGCAGAACTCACAGGGCAGTACACATAAATACCTAAAATGCTGTTTAATCAGCTTCTTGATATGCCACACCAGTCAGGTGGATGGATTACATTGGCAAAGAAGAATTGTCACTAACAAGGATGTAAACAAATGTGTGCACAAAAAAAATTGAGCGAAATAAGCTTTTTGTGCATTTGGAACATTTCTGGGATCATTTCAGCTCATGACCATGAACACTTTACATTTTATAAAGTGAACACTTTTTATAAACACTTTACATGTTGCCTTTATATTTTTGTTCAGTAGTAATTTCACTCTATACACACAATGTTAAGCAGTGGAATTTAAAAAATAAAAAAGACTGGCAGTTTTCAATGTAGAAAAGTATTACAATTTTATGTCATAAAACCAATTTTTTGTTAATCAGATTAGCGCTCATCTTCAATTATTCATTCTGTAATCTTTATGTAAAACAAGGTACATTTAACACTATACGCAGTAGACAGTAACAAGGCAGGATTACATTTAACGCTATACACAGTAGACTTTGTAACAAGGCAGGGTTACATTTAACACTATACACAGTAGACTTTGTAACAAGGATGTTTTATGTGTTGTTGTCCTGGTCTCCATCTGGCCAACCAAAGGGAGGTTCGTTGTTGCTCATGGTAGTGACTTATTGCCTGATGGCTGCCGTTTTACGGGCTCCTAACCAACTGTGCTATTTTGTGTGCTTTTTCGCATTGTTTGTATTTTTGTACATAATGTTGCTGCTACCATATTTTATGACCAAAAAGAGCTTCTGGATATCAGAACAGCAATTGCTCACCTCAAACTCAAATTATTTATTTAACCTCTTGAAACTCTGGGGGCGCTATTTCATTTTTGGATGAAAAACGTTCCCGTTTTAAACAAGATATTTTGTCACAAAAAGATGCTCGACTATGCATATAATTGGTAGCTTTGGAAAGAAAACACTCTGACGTGTCCAGAACTGCAAAGATATTCTCTGTGCGTGCCCTAGAACGTGAGCTACAGGCAAAACCAAGATGAGATGGCATCCAGGAAATGAGCAGGATTTTTGAGGCTCCGTTTCCCATTGTCTCCTTATATGGCTGTGAATGCGAGAGGAGTGAGTCTGCCCTTTCTGTCGTTTCCCCAAGGTGTCTGCAGCATTGTGACGTATTTGTAGGCATATCATTGGGCGATTGCCATAAGAGACCACATTTACCAGGTGTCCGCCCGGTGTCCTGCGCCGAAATTGGTGCGCAAAACTCAGCTGCAAGTATTTTTCCATGGAATTCAGAGAAGAAAGCAGGCTTCCACGAACAATATATCAATGAAGAGATATGTGAAAAAACACCTTGAGGATTGATTCCAAACAACGTTTGCCATGTTTCGGTCGATATTATGGAGTTAATTCGGAAAAAGTTTGACGTTGTTGGTGACTGAATTTTCGGTTTATTTCGGTAGCCAAATGTGATGTACAAAACGGAGCGATTTCTCCTACACAAAGACGCTTTCAGGAAAAACTGCACATTTGCTATGTAACTGAGAGTCTCCTCATTGAAAACATCCGAAGCCTTCAAAGGTAGATGATTTTATTTATTTGGTTATCTGTTTTTTGTGAAAATGTTGCGTGCTAAATGCTACTCAAAATGCTAAGCTAGCTTAGCATACTCTTACACAAATTAGTGAATTGCTATGGTTCAAAAGCATATTTTGAAAATCTGAGATGACAGTGTTGTTAAGAAAAGGCTAAGCTTGAGAGTAGGCGCATTATTTTCATTTTATTTGCGATTTTCAGAAATCGTTAACGTTGCGTTATGCTAATGAGCCTGAGGCTTTATTCACGATCCCGGATGGGGAGTTTCAAGAATGAATGAGTCCGACGCAAATGATATATTATAATGCTTCTCCGAGACCAAGCCCAAATCTCGTCATTCGCATGAAGAAAAGATGGCAAAACAGGGGGAGGAGATCGGGGTGCCATGTGAGAATTCGTCGGCGAGTGGGTAACCCGCTTCTACCATCTGTTCTATTGGCCAACGTGCAATCACTAGAAAATAAACTGGACCATCTCCGCTCAAGACTATACCACAAACGGGATAATAAAAAATGTAATATATTATGTTTCATCGAGTCGTGGCTGGACGACGACACGGATATACAGTTGGCTGGGATTTCTGTGCATCAACAGGACACAACAGCTATGTCTGGTAAGACGAGGGGTGGTGGTGTATGTCTACTTGTCAATAACAGCTGGTGCGCGATGCCTAATATTATAGAGGTCTTGAGGTATTGCTCGCTTGAGGTAGAAAACCTCATGATAAACTGTAGACCGTACTACCTACCAAGTGAGTTTTAATTTATATTTTTTGTAGCCATCTATTTACCACCATAAACCGATGCTGGAACTAAGACTATTGTATAAAGCCATAAGCAAACAAGAAAATGCTTATCCAGAAGCGGTGCTCCTAGTGGCCGGGGACTTTAATGCAGGCAAACATAGATCCGTTTTACCTCATTTCTGCCACGTTGCCACATGTGCAACCAGAGGAAAAAAACTCTAGACCACCTTTAATCCACACACAGAGATGAATACGAAGCTGTCCTTCGCCCTCCATTTGGCAAATCTGACCATAATTATATCCTCCTGATTCTTGCAAGCAGGCAGGAAGTACCAGTGACTCGATCAATAGGGAAGTTGTCAGATGACGTGGATGCTACGCTAAGGACTGTTTTGCTAGCACAGACTGGAATATGTTCTGGGATTCCTACAATGGCATTGAGGAGTATACCACCTCAGTCACCAGCTTCAACAATAAGTGCATCGACGACCTCGTCCCCACAGTGATCGTACGTACATATCCCAAAACAGAAGCCTTGGATTACAGGCAACATCCGGGCTAAAGTTTAGAGCTGCCGCTTTCAAGGAGCGGGAAACTAATCCGGATGCTTATAAGAAATCCCTCCATGGCCTCAGACGAACCTTCAAACAAAATAAGTGTCAATACAGGACAATACAAGATTGAATCCTACTACACCAGCTCTGATGCTCATCGGATGTGGCGGGGCTTACAAACTATTACGGACTACAAAGAGAAAACCAGCCATGAGCTACCCAGGGCCTACCAGTCAAGCGAAATGCCTTTTATGCTCGCTTTGAGGCAAGCAACACTGACGCATGCATGAGTACACAGACTGTTCCGGACGACTGAGTGATCATGGTCTCCATAGCCGATGTGAGCAACACCTTTAAACAGGTCAACATCCACAAGGCCGCTGGGCCAGATGGATTACCAGGACGTGTACTCAGAGCATAAGCGGACCAACTGGCAATTGTCTTCACTGACATTTTCAACCTCTCCCTGACCAAGTCTGTAATACCTACATGTTTTAAGCAGGCCACCATAGTCCCTGTGCCCAAGAAAGTGAAGGTAACCTGCCTAAATGACTACCACTGCATAGCACTCACGTCGGTAGCCATGAAGTGCTTTGAAAGGCTGGTCATGGCTTACATCAAACTCATCATCCCGGAATCCCAGAAACCCTAGACTCACTCCAATTTGCATACCTTCCCAAAAGATCCACAGATGACACAATCTCCATCGCATTCCACACTGCCCTTTCCCACCTGGATAAAAGGAATACCTATGTGAGAATGCTGTTCATTGACGAGAGTTCAGTGTTTAACACCATAGTGCCCTCAAAGCTCATCATTAAGCTAAGGACCCTGGGACTTAACACATCCCTGTACAACTGGATCCTGGACTTCCTGACGGGCCATACCCCAGGTGGTAAGGGTAGGCAAAAGCACATCTGCCATGATAATCCTCAACACGGGGGCCCCTCAGGGGTACGTGCTTAGTCCACTCCTGTACTCTCTGTTCCCCCACAACTGCGTGGCCAAGCACGACTCCAACACCATCATAAAGTTTGCTGACGACACAACAGTGGTAGGCCTGATCACTGACAACGATGAGACTGCTGATAGGGAGGAGGTCAGAGACCTGGCAGTGTGGTGCCAGGACAACAACCTCTCCCTCAATGTGAGTAAGACAAAGGAGGTGATCGTGGACTACAGGGAAAGGAGGACTGAACAAACACTCATTCACATCGATGGGCTGCAGCGGGTCAAAAGAGTTAAGGTCCTTGGTGTCCACATCACCAACAAATTATCATGGTCCAAGCACACCAATACAGTTGTGAAGAGGGTACGACAAGAACTTTTCCGCCTCAGGAGAATGAAAAGATTTGGCATGGGTCCCTAGATCCTCAAAAGGTTTGACAGCTACATCATTGAGAGCATCCTGATTGGTTGCATCACTGCCTTGCATGGCAACTGCATCTGACCATAAGGCACAATAGAGGGTAGAGCATATGACCAAGTGTTGTCATCCAGGACCTACACTACCGGTCAAAGGTTTTAAGCATCTACTCATTCAAGGGGTTTTCTTCACTTTTTTTAAAACTAATTTCTACATTGTAGAATAATAGTGAAGACATCAAACCTATGAAATTACACATATGGAATCATTTAGTAACCAAAAAATTGTTGAACAAATCAAAATATATTTTATATTTGAGATTCTTCAAATATTCACACTTTGCCTTGATGACAGCTTTGCACACTCTTGGCATTCTCTCAACCAGCTTCACCTGGAATGCTCTTCCAACAGTCTTGAAGGAGTTCCCACAGATGCTGAGCACCTGTTGTCTAATTTTCCTTCACTCTGTGGTCCGACTCATCCCAAACCATCTCAATATTGTTGAGGTCGGGTGATTGTGGAGGCCAGGTCATCTGATGCAGCCCTCCATCACTCTCCTAATTGGTAAAATAACCCTTACACAGCCTGGAGGGGTGTTGGGTCATTGTCCTGTTGAAAAACAAATGATAGTCCAACTAAGCCCAAACCAGATGGAATGGTGTATCGCTGCAGAATGCTGTGGTAGCCATAATGATTAAGTGTGCCTTGAATTCCAAATAAATCACAGACAGTGTCACCAGCAAAGCACCCCCACCCTTACTCCTCCGTGCTTTACGGTGGGAAATACACATGCGGGAACGTTCACCCACACCGTGTCTAACAAAGACATGGCGGTTGGAACCAAAAATCTCCAATATGGATTCCAGACCAAAGGACAAATTATCCACCGGTCTAATGTCCATTGCTCGTGTTTCTTGGCCCAAGCAAGTCTCTTCTTCTGATTGGTGTCCTTTAGTAGTGGTTTCTTTGGAGCAATTCAAGCAAGGCCTGATTCACACAGTCTCCTTGGAACAGTTGATGTTGAGATGTGTCTGTTACTTGGGCCGCAATTTCTGAGGCTGGTAACTCTAATGAACGTATCCTCTGCAGCAGAGGTAACTCTGAGGCTTCCATTCCTGTGGTGGTCCTCATGAGAGCCAGTTCCATTGTAGCGGTTGAGGGTTTCTGCGACTGTGCTTTCAAAGTTCTTGAAATTTTACAGATTGACTGAACGTCATGTCTTAAAGTAATGATGGACTGCTCTTTGCTTATTTGAACTGTTCTTAACCAAATATGGACTTGGTCTTTTACCAAATAGGGTTATCTTCTGTATACCTTCTCCCCCCCCAATTTGTCACAACAAAACGGATTGGCTAAAACGCATTGTGAAGGAAAGAGATTCCACAAATGAAGTTAAGAAGGCACACCTGTTAATTGAAATGCATTCCAAGCTGACTGAGAGAATGTCCATAGTGCATAGCTGTCATCAAGTCAAAGGGTGGCTATTTGAAGAATCTCAAATACAAATATATTTTGATTTCTTTAACACTTTTTGGTAACTACTTGATTCCATATACATTTACATTACATTTAAGTCATTTAGCAGACGCTCTTATCCAGAGCGACTTACAAATTGGTGAATTCACCTTCTGACATCCAGTGGAACAGCCACTTTACAATAGTGCATCTAAATCATTAAGGGGGGGGGTGAGAAGGATTACTTATCCTATCCTAGGTATTCCTTGAAGAGGTGGGGTTTCAGGTGTCTCCGGAAGGTGGTGATTGACTCCGCTGTCCTGGCGTCGTGAGGGAGTTTGTTCCACCATTGGGGGGCCAGAGCAGCGAACAGTTTTGACTGGGCTGAGCGGGAACTGTACTTCCTCAATGGTAGGGAGGCGAGCAGGCCAGAGGTGGATGAACGCAGTGCCCTTGCTTGGGTGTAGGGCCTGATCAGAGCCTGGAGGTACTGCGGTGCCGTTCCCCTCACAGCTCCGTAGGCAAGCACCATGGTCTTGTAGCGGATGCGAGCTTCAACTGGAAGCCAGTGGAGAGAGCGGAGGAGCGGGGTGACGTGAGAGAACTTGGGAAGGTTGAACACCAGACGGGCTGCGGCGTTCTGGATGAGTTGTAGGGGTTTAATGGCACAGGCAGGGAGCCCAGCCAACAGCGAGTTGCAGTAATCCAGACGGGAGATGACAAGTGCCTGGATTAGGACCTGCGCCGCTTCCTGTGTGAGGCAGGGTCGTACTCTGCGGATGTTGTAGAGCATGAACCTACAGGAACGGGCCACCGCCATGATGTTGGTTGAGAACGACAGGGTGTTGTCCAGGATCACGCCAAGGTTCTTAGCGCTCTGGGAGGAGGACACAATGGAGTTGTCAACCGTGATGGCGAGATCATGGAACGGGCAGTCCTTCCCCGGGAGGAAGAGCAGCTCCGTCTTGCCGAGGTTCAGCTTGAGGTGGTGATCCGTCATCCACACTGATATGTCTGCCAGACATGCAGAGATGCGATTCGCCACCTGGTCATCAGAAGGGGGAAAGGAGAAGATTAATTGTATGTCGTCTGCATAGCAATGATAGGAGAGACCATGTGAGGTTATGACAGAGCCAAGTGACTTGGTGTATAGCGAGAATAGGAGAGGGCCTAGAACAGAGCCCTGGGGGACACCAGTGGTGAGAGCGCGTGGCGAGGAGACAGATTCTCGCCACGCCACCTGGTAGGAGCGACCTGTCAGGTAGGACGCAATCCAAGCGTGGGCCGCGCCGGAGATGCCCAACTCGGAGAGGGTGGAGAGGAGGATCTGATGGTTCACAGTATCGAAGGCAGCCGATAGGTCTAGAAGGATGAGAGCAGAGGAGAGAGAGTTAGCTTTAGCAGTGCGGAGCGCCTCCGTGATACAGAGAAGAGCAGTCTCAGTTGAATGACTAGTCTTGAAACCTGACTGATTTGGATCAAGAAGGTCATTCTGAGAGAGATAGCGGGAGAGCTGGCCAAGGACGGCACGTTCAAGAGTTTTGGAGAGAAAAGAAAGAAGGGATACTGGTCTGTAGTTGTTGACATCGGAGGGATCGAGTGTAGGTTTTTTCAGAAGGGGTGCAACTCTCGCTCTCTTGAAGACGGAAGGGACGTAGCCAGCGGTCAGGGATGAGTTGATGAGCGAGGTGAGGTAAGGGAGAAGGTCTCCGGAAATGGTCTGGAGAAGAGAGGAGGGGATAGGGTCAAGCGGGCAGGTTGTTGGGCGGCCGGCCGTCACAAGAAGCGAGATTTCATCTGGAGAGAGAGGGGAGAAAGAGGTCAGAGCACAGGGTAGGGCAGTGTGAGCAGAACCAGCGGTGTCGTTTGACTTAGCAAACGAGGATCGGATGTCGTCGACCTTCTTTTCAAAATGGTTGACGAAGTCATCTGCAGAGAGGGAGGAGGGGGGAGGGGGAGGAGGATTCAGGAGGGAGGAGAAGGTGGCAAAGAGCTTCCTAGGGTTAGAGGCAGATGCTTGGAATTTAGAGTGGTAGAAAGTGGCTTTAGCAGCAGAGACAGAGGAGGAAAATGTAGAGAGGAGGGAGTGAAAGGATGCCAGGTCCGCAGGGAGGCGAGTTTTCCTCCATTTCCGCTCGGCTGCCCGGAGTTCTGTTCTGTGAGCTCGCAATGAGTCATCGAGCCACGGAGCGGGAGGGGAGGACCGAGCAGGCCTGGAGGATAGGGGACATAGAGAGTCAAAGGATGCAGAAAGGGAAGAGAGGAGGGTTGAGGAGGCAGAATCAGGAGAAAGGTTGGAGAAGGTATGAGCAGAGGGAAGAGATGATAGGATGGAAGAGGAGAGAGTAGCGGGGGAGAGAGAGCGAAGGTTGGGACGGCGCGATACCATCCGAGTAGGGGCAGTGTGGGAAGTGTTGGATGAGAGCGAGAGGGAAAAGGATACGAGGTAGTGGTCGGAGACTTGGAGGGGAGTTGCAATGAGGTTAGTGGAAGAACAGCATCTAGTAAAGATGAGGTCGAGCGTATTGCCTGCCTTGTGAGTAGGGGGGAAGGTGAGAGGGTGAGGTCAAAAGAGGAGAGGAGTGGAAAGAAGGAGGCAGAGAGGAATGAGTCAAAGGTAGACGTGGGGAGGTTAAAGTCGCCCAGGACTGTGAGAGGTGAGCCGTCCTCAGGAAAGGAGCTTATCAAGGCATCAAGCTCATTGATGAACTCTCCGAGGAACCTGGGGGCGATAAATGATAAGGATGTTAAGCTTGAAAGGGCTGGTAACTGTGACAGCATGGAATTCAAAGGAGGCGATAGATAGATGGGTAAGGGGGAGAGAGAGAATGACCACTTGGGAGAGGTGAGGATCCCGGTGCCACCACCCCGCTGACCAGAAGCTCTCGGGGTGTGCGAGAACACGTGGGCGGACGAAGAGAGAGCAGTAGGAGTAGCAGTGTTATCTGTGGTGATCCATGTTTCCGTCAGTGCCAAGAAGTCGAGGGACTGGAGGGAGGCATAGGCTGAGATGAACTCTGCCTTGTTGGCCGCAGATCGGCAGTTCCAGAGGCTACCGGAGACCTGGAACTCCACGTGGGTCGTGCGCGCTGGGACCACCAGATTAGGGTGGCCGCGGCCACGCGGTGTGGAGCGTTTGTGTGGTCTGTGCAGAGAGGAGAGAACAGGGATAGATAGACACATAGTTGACAGGCTACAGAAGAGGCTACGCTAATGCAAAGGAGATTGGAATGACAAGTGGACTACACGTCTCGAATGTTCAGAAAGTTAAGCTTACGTAGCAAGAATCTTATTGACTAAAATGATTGAAATGATACAGTACTGCTGGAGTAGGCTAGCTGGTAGTGGCTGCGATGTATGTGTTGTTTCTAGTTCTGATGTCTTCACTAATATTATACAATGTAGAAAATAGTAAAAAGTGAAGAAAAACACTTGAATGAGTGGGTGTTCTAAAACTTTTGACCGGTAGTGTATATTTCTATTAATATTAGTATAAAATAATATAATTTCCCATTTCCTTTGCATATAATAAAGCTTAATATTTGTATTTTTTAAATGTATCATTTTTATGCACATTTTTATCAAGGGTGCCAATACTTTTGGATCTGACTGTATATATCCTGAGGTTTAGAAACAATTTAACAGCATTTGATAGATTACAAATCTTTTTAGCTTAAATATATTTCTTCCCATATCTAAAGGTATTAAAACCCAGACTTAAAAAAAATATTTATATTACTATTATTCAATTTTTCCTCATTGCCAAATAAATATATTTTGATACATTTCAAATCCAACTTCTGTTGTAGTATATTTCCAGAGTTAAACAGTAGCATTAACAATAACGTGTTTCCCCTTAGCACTGCCTGCTCCAGAACAGTTGACTGTTGACAGGGTAAGCAACACATCAGCTGTTCTTAGCTGGAGCCAGCCACAAGGATTTATCCAGGAACATGGAATGCAAAGTCAACTGGCGTCAACAACCTTCACCACAAGTAAGGAATTACCCTACTTAAGTATTATCCCTTATGTCAAACTGACTAGTTATTTAAATGACTCTACTGTAAATTAACAAATCATATTTGGATGTGTCAGAATGGGATGTAAAGGTAACGTATCTTCCCTGATGAGAAATACATGATGGTCAATTCCCCAGTTCTAACAGTGCAGTTGTTTGCTGAAATGAATTATCTTTAATCTTGCGGATCGGTGGCACGCTAGCATTCAAAATACAGAAATTATAATAATAAACATTCATGAAAATACAAGAATTATACATAACTTAAAATCTTAACTCTTGAAACTCCCCATCCCGGATCCGGGTTCGTGAATAAAGCCTCAGGCTCATTAGCATAAAGCAACGTTAACGATTTCTGAAAATCGCAAATAAAATGAAAATAACGCGCCTACTCTCAAGCTTAGCCTTTTCTTAACAACACTGTCATCTCAGATTTTCAAAATATGCTTTTGAACCATAGAAATTGACTAATTTGTGTAAGAGTATGCTAAGCTAGCTTAGCATTTTGAGTAGCATTTAGCACGCAACATTTTCACAAAAACCAGATAACCAAATAAATAAAATCATTTACCTTTGAAGAGCTTCGGATGTTTTCAATGAGGAGACTCTCAGTTACATAGCAAATGTGCAGTTTTTCCAGAAAGCGTCTTTGTGTAGGAGAAATCGCTCCGTTTTGTACATCACATTTGGCTACCCGAAACGAACCGAAAATTCAGTCACCAACAACGTCAAACTTTTTCCGAATTAACTCCATAATATCGACCGAAACATGGCAAACGTTGTTTGGAATCAACCCTCAAGGTGTTTTTTCACATATCTCTTCATTGATATATCGTTCGTGGAAGCCTGCTTTCTTCTCTGAATTCCATGGAAAAATACTTGCAGCTGAGTTTTGCGCACCAATTTCGGCGCAGGACACCGGGCGGACACCTGGTAAATGTGGTCTCTTATGGTCAATCTTCCAATGATATGCCTACAAATACGTCACAATGCTGCAGACACCTTGGGGAAACGACAGAAAGGGCAGACTCACTCCTCTCGCATTCACAGCCATATAAGGAGACAATGGAAAACGGAGCCTCAAAAATCCTGCTCATTTCCTGGATGCCGTTTCATCTTGGTTTTGCCTGTAGCTCACGTTCTAGGGCATGCACAGAGAATATCTTTGCAGTTCTGGACACGTCAGAGTGTTTTCTTTCCAAAGCTACCAATTATATGCATAGTCGAGCATCTTTTTGTGACAAAATATCTTGTTTAAAACGGGAACGTTTTTCATCCAAAAATGAAATAGCGCCCCCAGAGTTTCTTTAACTACTTTTTAATCCAACCGAGTTGTTAGATTTCAAATAGGCTTTACGGCGTAAGCATACCATGCGATTATCTGAGGACAGCGCCCCACATAGAAAATACTTTTTTTCAACCAGCACAGGCGTCACAAAATCACAAATTGCGATAAAATAAATCACTCACCTTTGAAGATCTTCCTCTGTTTACAATCCCAAGGGTCCCAGCTACACAATGAATGGTTGTTTTGTTCGATAAAGTCCTTCTTTATATCCCAAAAATGTCGATGTAGTTGGAGTGCTTGACTCAGTAATCCACTCGTTCAACATGCATACAAACTAATCCAAAAAGTTACCGGTAAAGTCAAACAATGTCCTAACAAGTCAAACGATGTTTCTAATGAATCCTCAGATTGTCTAATATCTAAATAAACAATATTTAATATGGAGAATAGTATGTTCAATAGGAAAGGAAAAGAACGAAGAGCCCTCATTCACGCGAACCAAAACACTAACTTTGCTATGGTGCTCCCCTTGGAAAAACTTCAACTACTTGTTCATTTTTCAAAAACAAGCCTGAAACCATACATAAAGACTGTTGAAATTTAGTGGAAGCCATAGGTACTGCATTCTGGGTCCTATTTATTTGAACATGCCATTGTATTCCATTGAAAAAGGCTGTGACCTCCAAAAAAAATAATTTCCAGATGGATTTTCCTCTGGTTTTTGCCTGCCATATCAGTTTGTTATACACACAAACATTATTCTAACAGTTTTAGAAACTTCAGAGTGTTTTCTATACAAATCTACCAAATATGTGCATATCCTAGCTTCTGGGCCTGAGTAACAGGCAGTTTACTTTGGGCATGTCAGACAGGCGGAAATTCAGGATACGCCCCCTAGCCCTAACAAGTTTTAAGGGTGTCATTTAGGTTCTTTCCACACTGGCAATGCTCAGACAGTTTCTTCAACTCTGCTACATACGTACTAACACCCTCCCCCCCATTCTAATCTCTTTTGTGGAATCGAAAATGTTCCGTGATGAGGAGTGGTTTAGGTGATAGGTGATTTTGCAATATCTCCAAAATCTCTGTGAATCTCTTTATTGGAGCGCTTCAGAGGGGCAGTCAGATCTTTTAGCAAACTGTATTTTTTGGGCCCAATTAAACTCAACAACGTTGGTACTCTCTTGTTATCATCAATGTCGTTTTCAATGAAGTACTGTTACAGTTGTTCAATGTAAGTTGCCCAGTTTTCTTGCGTCATCAAACACATCTATTTTCGCGATGCTAGCCATTCTCTTTACCTCCGGCTCCATGGGTCTTTGATCTGCCTCCTCGTTCTCGTCAGCTTTCCCCTCGTCGTCACTGCTTGCTCGCTGTTAGGCTACAGGGTCAAAATATTCCTCTCTTACTACGAGTCCCTGCATTTGTGATGCACACTGCAGGTATTCATTGTGGTAGCCATTGCAGTGTCTTAGCACCTATTACTTATTTATATAATAAGAAAGATTCCGAATACAAGGAAGTGAACTGGAGCTTCACATTTACTAAAACGAGTTAGTACCAGAATAACAGAACAACACTGCTCATGACCAAATGTGCTCCAATCTTAAAGGGGGCATAACTGTTAAGTATAAGTAAGTATCATGTTATAATATATGTTATGCATATATTATATGCATATTCTAGGTTTTATGGCTGAGTAGCACGCAGTTTAATTTGGGCACGCTTATCATGCAAAATTCCCAATGCTGCCCCTACCCTAGAGAAGTTTTAAACAAGCCTTTGAAAGTTGATTGCAATTTCAATTTAATCCACCTGAAAAGACAGAACAAATAATACAACAAATATTGGGGTAAACTCAAATATACGAATTGATAAAAAAAAACATTTTTTGATGAAATGTTTTAAAAAGTTATAATTTTAGTGAATGATATCATAAATAGGACTGGTGGAGTTATGTCACACATGCAGCTAACACAGACATATGGATATGTCTGGTCTACCCAAAATTACAACCAACTAATTGCAGCATTACCACAAAAATGGAAGAGGCAAGTAGAAGGGAAAAAAGTAAGGAACTTGTCTGTCGGTCCTGCAGTAAGGAACATAAATGGTTAAGGAAATTTGTGATAAATAAAAACATACCAATTTTATTTAAGGACCCAAAAAATTGACAGCTGTGCCATATTTATTGCAAAATATTTGGGAAGAGATTTTCCATGTACCCATTCCATGGCACATTGTTTATGAATTGACACGCAAAACAACCCCGTATTCAAAAATTCACATTTTTCTATTTAAATGACTATGCAAAAATTTTGCAAACAGTAGAATGTTATATATATCTGGGATACAATCTTCCCAGCTCTGCAGATTTTGCTGTGAGGAGGCAGAGTGATTAGATCATTTATTGTGGTACTGTCCAGATGGAGTTGGTTTTTGGTCACAGGTCCAGGAATGGCTGAGGAATTGCAACATTTGCCTAGAACTAACACTGTAGATAGCAATACTGGGCGATTTGAAAAGCCAGAATCAATCAATCGTATCATTTTTATTTTAGCAAAAAAATGTATCTTTAATTTACAATCTGTAGAAACTGTGAGAATAGAAAGGTTCAGTACTTGTGTGAAGCATCACAGCACAGTTGAAAAATATATGGCAAATAGAAATCCCAAATGGATGATGTTGAGAAATAGATGGGAGGGGTTGAATTGAGTTGAAGGGTGGGACTCATAACAACAAGATAACCAATGTAAAACATACAGGGTCTGTAAAATGTAAATAGGTTAAAAAATGTTGAGAAATAGAACAGTTACAAATATAAATCTAACTGGATGGACATCAGAAATAGAGGAAGGACATAAAACAAACTAAATGTAACTATTATAAAATAGATTGTGTCTGTAAAATGTGTATAATATGTATAAGCTGAAGGTAGAAGCCTAAGTGTCATTGTTTATGAGTTTACTACAATTGGGGGAAGGGTGGTAGGGTATGCGAGGAATAATAAAGGCATATTCTAAAATAATGTATGTATGTATGTATGTATGTATGTATGTATGTATGTATGTATGTATGTATGTATGTATGTATGTATGTATGTATGTATAGTATATGGATATATTTTTTTTCCAAAATAAATTATGGGGGATTGGAAATGATGTAGGCTGTTACATTGATAGAAGAAACAATCTTTCCACAATATTAAGCTGATCCACCCCTGAAAAAACTAGAAGAAAAAAAATAAAATAAATACATATATCCAAGCAATACCTGTATGGCAAGTGTTTCACACTTGTTACGGATCAGCAGCCATTGCTTTCCATATTCACCAAAGAAAGGCATTCAGGCAGTGACAGCGGCCAGGTTACAGCGATACGCCTTGTTCCTTGCCAGTCATTTGTATGACACTAACTCCCAATCCCGCATGTGGGTGCATAATCGCCTGACACTAATTAGCATAATGCAACGGACATAAATATCCCTAGAAAATGTTCCTATTCATGAAAATCACAAATGAAATATATTGAGACACAGCGTAGCCTTTTGTTAATCACCCTGTCATCTCAGACTTTCAAAATATGCTTTACAGCCAAAGCTAGACAAGCATTTGTGTAAGTTTATCGATAGCCTAGCATAGCATTATGCCCTGCTAGCAGCAGGCAACCTTGTCACGAAAATCAGAAAAGCAATCAAATTAATTAGTTTACCTTTGATGAACTTCGGATGTTTTCACTCACGAGACTCCCAGGTAGATAGCTAAAGTTAATTTTATCACAAAATATTATTTTTGTAGGCGAAATAGCTCCATTTGTTCTTCATGTTTGGCTGAGAAATCGACAGGAAATTGCGGTCACGACAACGCCAATTTATTTCCAAATTAGCACCATAATATCGACAGAAACATGTACTTTACGAGAGATTTTCTCCGGGAGCATCATGTCACCACTTGCGCAATGTAGCCCCTTATGGGTATTCTTCAACATAAATGCGTAAAACTACGTCACAATGCTGTAGACACCTTGGGGAATACGTAGAAAGCATAAGCTTGTTTGTAGCACATTCACAGCTCAATAGGCACTCATTGGCACGCAGCGCTTTCAAAATATGGGGCACTTCCAAATTGGATTTTTCTCAGGCTTTCGCCTGCAACATCAGTTCTGTTATACTCACAGACAATATCTTTACAGTTTTGGAAACGTTAGAGTGTTTTCTATCCTAAGCTGTAAATTACATGCATATTCTAGCATCTTGTCCTGACAAATTATCCCGTTCAAAACTGGAACGTTTTTTTCCCAAAAATGAAAATAGTGCCCCTAGAGTCGCAAGAAGTTTTAAGCCGTCATCCCTCCACACAAATGAAGATGGATTATTCAGACTGCCCTGTACAAGAGAAAGACAAAGGAGTGTGGATGAAGTGGACCTTTTCCATACCTCTCAGCTCGGGGCACTACCAGTCACAAGCACAGTTATCAAACGAGAGACAAGGAAAGATGTGACCTTGTCAAAAGTATACACCTACACCATGTCAGGATGGCCAGCTACAGGCAGAAAGGAGCTGACTCCATATTTTCAGTGGAGAAACAAAATTACAACGTACCAAGGATGTTTGATGTTGGGAATGAGAGTCATGATGCCCCAGAAATGCCAACATCAAGTTTTGCATCAACTTCAGGAAGGTCATGTTGAATTGTCAAAATGAAGCTTCTTTCAAAGAGCCACTTATGGTGGCCCGGTCTGGATCAACAGATAGAAAACATGGCGAAGAACCGTAGTGGATGTTTGGTAACCCTTCACATGCCTGCTCCTGTCCCAGTCCACCCATGAGAATGGCCCGCAGAGCCATGGCAGAGAATTCATGTGGACTACGCTGGTCCCTTTGAAAGGCACATGTTTCTGGTTATAGTTGATGCCCATTCCAAATGGCCAGAGGTGTTTTGCACTGACTCCTCCACCTCAGCTCAGACGATAGAGTGACTCAGAACAACATTTGCACGCTTCGGATTGCCGCTGCAGCTGGTAAGTGACAACGCGCAAGCTTTGGAAAGCCACGAGTTTAAAAGATTCATGTCAGTAAATGGATTCAAACACTCAACCTCAGCTCCGTACCACCCTGCCACCAATGGGCTGGCAGAACGCTTTGTACAAACCCTAAAGCAAGGACTCTTTGCAGCAAAACAAGACTGGCCAAGTTCCTGTTCTCCTACCGAAACACCCCACATGCTACGACAAATGAATGCCCAGCCGCACTGATGTTCGCGTGGCCTCTCCGCACACAGCTGGACATCATGAAGCCAAACAGGCAAAATGAAGTGCTGAACAAACAAGCCAAGATGCTCTCCGGTGGCTGGGAGCGCCATCTCCAAACTGGACAGGAAGTGATGGTGCGAGACTGTAGGTGCGAGACTATCTTTTTAAAATTGTACATTTTACCTTTATTTAACTAGGCAAGTCAGTTAAGAACAAATTCTTATTATCAATGACGGCCTAGGAACAGTGGGTTAACTGTCTTGTCCAGGGGCAAGATATTTACCTTGTCAGCTCAGGGATTCGATCTTGCAACCTTTCGGTTTCAAGTCCAACGCTCTAACCACGGGACCGTACACACACAAACGGGACCCAGAACTTACCAGGTTCAAATGAGCCCAGACATAATGTGGCGGTGTCACATCAACCAGATGCATTCCATGGAAAACTGCACAACAATTGAGAGAAAACAGGCACAGAGAGCTCCTGAGAATGACACATAGGGAACTGTAGAGGACAGTGGGGCAGTAGAGACCCCAGGCTGAAAGAAGGGAATGTGTGATGAAAGTGCTGCTATAGCAGAAGCTATAATGGAGCAAGCACACATTGATGATGTTCAGGAGCCTCCAGACAATCCAAGGCGCTACCCAGAACGAAGGCACCGTCCACCAGACAGACTGAACTTTAAAAAAATAAATTTTACATGTTATTTTACCCAATTTAGTGTAGCAAATTGGTAGTTTGTCTCATCGCTACAACTCCCATATGGCCTCGCGAGAGGTGAAAGTTGAGAGCCGTGCGTCCTCCGAAACACAACTCAGCCAAACAGCACTGCTTAACCGTCCCCTAAACTGGACGACGTTGGGCCAATTGTGCGCCATCCCATGGGTCTCCCGGTGCCTGGACACAAACCAGGATCCCTAGTGGTACATCTAGCACTGCAATGTAGTACCTTAGACCACTGTGCCACTCGGGAGGCCTATAACTACCATTTCTGATAATTGTGTTGGTTGTGTTTTGGTAAAGTAACATTGTATAAGAGAAGGAATGTTAGGTTCTGTTAATTACTGATGCCCCCTTTAAGAATGGAGCACCCTTGGTCATGTGCAGTGTTGTTCTATGTTATTCTGGTACTAACTAATTTTAGTAAATGTGAAGCTCTAGTTCACTTGTATTTGGAGTCTTTCTCATTATATAAATAACTAATAAGAGCTCAGACACAACAAGAAGGAGAGGAGGTCTTCATAGAAGATCATATGAAATCCCAGTACATAGTGTCTATAATACCGTAATAAGCTCACATAATTCCTGTCACAAACTCCAAATTGCAAACAGTTTTCAAGAGTTGGATATTCATTTCCCATTGAGCAAACACTTTCTATATGAACAGCATAAATATAAATCCATTTATTTCAGCGTTTTTTGCAACCGCAGACCACATTTGTTTTATTGACATTAGTCAACAACATTCATAGATGCAACGGTTGATGTCGTTTTTTTGTGTTCTACTTGAAGCCCTGGTTGTCCTGAAAAGAAAATGGTTAAACACTTCATGTTTAGCCTAAATATAAGGGCTGGACATGCAAACAGGTGAAAGTCAATTAAATGAAAATACATATTTTGCTGGGTTCTATGGACTGATAGGGTTAAGTTTATCCAAAGTACAGTGTAAAACACTTGTTATTGTGGAGAGTATTTATTATTACAATGTATATATTTTCCCCATGGTGGCAACACTCGAGCAGTGGCATAGTGAAGTTGCTAAATGTATGTAGCGGGAACCTTTCATTTATTCATTAATCTGTTTTCCCTTAGTACTTCCTGCTCCAGACCAGCTGATTGTTGACTCAGTGGACACCACATCAGCTGCTGTTAGCTGGAACCAGCCACCAGGATTGGACCAAACCCAACATCATTACCAGATCTCCTACCACTGTCCAGGGACAGAACCACACATCACTACCACATCTTCACACAGCATCAATCTCTCTGACCTGCAATGTGGTACTCAGTACTCTGTCACTGTCTGCACTGTGCTGGAAAATGGAAAGCAAAGTCAACTGGTGTCAACAACCCTCACCACAAGTAAGGGATTACATTACTTCAGTATTATCTTTGATGTCAAAGTTTACTAAACATTAACTAGTTATCAAAATGACTCTAAATCATTTCAAATCAAATGTTATTGGTCACATACACATGGTTAGCAGATCTTAATGCGGGTGTAGCAAAATGCTTGTGCTTGTAGTTCCGACAATGCAGTAATATCTAACAAGTAATCTAACACATTCACAGCAACTGCTTTATACACACAAATGTAAAGGGATGAATAAGAACATGCGCATATAAATATAGGGATGGGCGATGGCCGTGCGGCATAGCCAAGATGCAGTAGATGGTATAGAGCAGTATATACATATGAGATGAGTAATGTAGGATATGAAAACATTATTAAAGTGCCTTTATTTAAAGTGACTAGTGATACCTTTATTAAGTGAATTTATTAAAGTGGCCAGAGATTTGAGTCTGTATGTTGACTCAGCCTCTCTATGTAATTGATTGCTGTTTAACAGTCTGTTGGCCTTGAGATAGAAGCTGTTTTTCAGTCTCTTGGTCCCAGCTTTGATGCACCTGTACTTACCTCACCTTCTGGATGATAGGGGGGTGAACAGGCAGTGGCTTGGGTGGTTGTTGTCCTTGATGATCTTTTTGGCCTTCCTGTGACATCGGGTGCGGAAGGTGTCCTGGAGGGCAGGTAGTTTGCCCCCGATGATGCGTTGTGCAGACCGCACTACCCTCTGGAGAGCCTTATGGTTGAGGGCGGTCCAGTTGCCTTACCAGGCGGTGATACAGCCCGACAGGATGCTCTCGATTGTGCATCTGTAAAAGTTTGTGAGTGTTTTAGGTGACAAGCCAAATTTATTCCGCCTCCTGAGGTTGAAGAGGCGCTGTTGTGCCTTCTTCACCATGCTGTCTGTGTGGGTGAACCATTTCACTTTGTCTGCGATGTGTACGCCGAGGAACCTAAAACGCTCCACCTTCTCCACTACTGTCCCATCGATGGGGTGCTCCCTCTGCTGTTCCCTGAGGTCCACGATCATCTCCTTTGTTTTGCTGACATTGAGTGAGAGGTTATTTTCCTAACACCACACTCCAAGGGCCCTCATGTCCTCCCTGTAAGCCATCTCGTCGTTGTTAGTAATCAAGCCTACCACTGTTGTGTCGTCTGCAAACTTGATATTTGAGTTGGAAGCGTGCATGGCCAAGCAGTCATGGTTGAACAGGGAGTACAGGACAGGGCTGAGAATGCACCCATGTGGGGCCCCAGTGTTGAGGACTATTCATAGTAGATGTTTCAGTATGAGATGTAAAGGTACAGTATCTTCCCTGATGAGAAATATATGATGGTAAAATCTCCAGTTCTCACAATGCAGTTTGATACTGACATGTATTTTCTTTAAAAAATATATATATACAGTGGGGAGAACAGTTTTGAAACACTGCCGATTTTGCAGGTTTCCCTACTTACAAAGCATGTAGAGGTCTGTTATGTTTATCATAGGTATAGTTCAACTGTGAGAGACAGAATCTAAAACAAAAATCCAGAAAATCACATTGTATTATTTTTTTTTGTAATTAATTTGCATTTTATTGCATGACATACGTATTTGATCACCTACCAACCAGTAAGAATTCCGGCTCTCACAGACCTGCTAGTTTTTCTTTAAGAAGCCCTCCTGTTCTCCACTCATTACCTGTATTAACTACACCTGTTTTAACTCAATACCTGTATAAAAGACACCTGTCCACACACTCAATCAAACAGACTCCAACCTCTCCACAATGGCCAAGACCAGGAGCTGTGTAAGGACATCAGGGATAAAATTGTAGACCTGCACAAGGCTGGGATGGGCTACAGGACAATAGGCAAGCAGCTTGGTGAAAAGGCAATAACTGTTGGCGCAATTATTAGAAAATGGAAGAAGTTCAAGATGATGGTCAATCACACTCGGTCTGGGGCTCCATGCAAGATCTCACCTCGTGGGGCATCAATGATCACGAGGAAGATGAGGGATCAGCCCAGAACTACATGGCAGGACCTGGTCAATGACATGAAGAGAGCTGGGACCACAGTCTCAAAGAAAACCATTAGTAACACACTACGCCATCATGGATTAAAATCCTGCAGCGCAAGCAAGGTCCCCCTGCTCAAGCCAGCGCATGTCCAGGCCCGTCTGAAGTGTGCCAATGACCATCTGAATGATCCAGAGGAGGAATTGGAGAAGGTCATGTGGTCTGATGAGACAAAAATAGAGCTTTTTGGTCTAAACTCCACTCGCCGTGTTTGGAGGAAGAAGAAGGATGAGTACAACCCCAAGAACACAATCCCAACAGTGAAGCATGGAGGTGGAAACATCATTCTTTGGGGATGCTTTTCTGCAAAGGGGACAGGATGACTGCACCGTATTGAGGGTAGGATGGATGGGGCCATGTATCGCGAGATCTTGGCCAACAACCTCCTTCCCTCAGTAAGAGCATTAAAGATGGGTCGTGGCTGGGTTTTCCAGCATGGCAACGACCCGAAACACACAGCCAGGGCAACTAAGGAGTGGCTCCGTAAGAAGCATCTCAAGGTCCTGGAGTGGCCTAGCCAGCGACAGCCCTGAAATCTGAAATCTGAAGGATCTGGAGAAGGTCTGTATGGAGGAGTGGGCCAAAATCCCTGCTGCAGTGTGTGCAAACCTGGTCAAGAACTACAGGAAACATATGATCTCTGTAATTGCAAACAAAGGTTTCTGTACCAAATATTAAGTTCTGCTTTTCTGATGTATCAAATACTTATGTCATGCAATAGAATGCAAATTAATTACTTAAAAGTCATACAATGTGATTTTCTGGATTTTTTGTTTTAGATTCTGTCTCTCACAGTTGAAGTGTACCTATGATAAAAATGACAGACCTCAAGATGCTTTGCAAGTAGTAAAACCAGCAGTGTATCAAATACTTGTTCTCCCCACTGTATATATATATATATCTGAGTTCAATGTTTCTTCTACTGTTGTGAGCCATTATGTCAAGGACTTGGTGTCCCTCTGCTCACTTTAACCCAAAAAGTCCCAACTTCATACAGGCCTGATTTAGTACTTTTAAAGCCTTTTAACTATTGTGTTCAGACGTCTGTGTTGTACCATTGGATTTATCTATTTCTTCTGCATCCGTTGGTATCAACCAGTGTTTGTGAGACAAGGGTGGATCACGAAGGATCCTGGTGCTGGGTCTTTTTTCAGAAACATCTTTTGAGTCCGAATGGTTTGAGCTTCAAACAATGACACACTATCTATGAAAAGCTGAGACTCACACGAACATTCACAAATAACATGTTTTGATTTATGATGCTCACAAGCTAAACAAGAGTTGTTAGTTGGAGAGGAGGTCTTCATAGAAGATCATAGGAAATCCCAGGACATAGTGTCTATAATACTGTAATAAGCTCACATAGTTGCTGTCACAAACTCCAAATTCGACACAGTTGTCACTGAAGAGTTGGATATTAATTTCCCATTGAGCAAACACTTTCTGTACACACAGCATAAATATAAATCCATTTATATCAGGGTTTTTGGCTACCGCAGACCACATTTATTGTATTGACATTTGTCAACAACACTAATGGATGCAACGGTTTATGGCGTTTTTTTGTGTTCTACTTGAAGCCCTGGTTGTCCTGAAAAGAAAATAGTTAAACACTTATTTTTGAGGCTAAATATAAGGGCTGGACATGCAAACAAGTGAAAGTCAATTAAATGAAAATACATATTTTGCTGGGTTCTATGGACTGATAGGGTTAAGTTTATCCAAAGTACAGTGTAAAACACTTGTTATTGTGGAGAGTATTTATTATTACAATGTATATATTTTCCCCATGGTGGCAACACTCGAGCAGTGGCATAGTGAAGTTGCTAAATGTATGTAGCGGGAACCTTTCATTTATTCATTAATCTGTTTTCCCTTAGTACTTCCTGCTCCAGACCAGCTGATTGTTGACTCAGTGGACACCACATCAGCTGCTGTTAGCTGGAACCAGCCACCAGGATTGGACCAAACCCAACATCATTACCAGATCTCCTACCACTGTCCAGGGACAGAACCACACATCACTACCACATCTTCACACAGCATCAATCTCTCTGACCTGCAATGTGGTACTCAGTACTCTGTCACTGTCTGCACTGTGCTGGAAAATGGAAAGCAAAGTCAACTGTCATCAACAACCCTCACAACAAGTAAGGGATTACATTACTTCAGTATTATCTTTGATGTCAAAGTTTACTAAACATTAACTAGTTATCAAAATGACTCTATAAACTAATCATAGTAGATGTATCAATATGGGATGTAAAGGTACAGTATCTTCCCTGATGAGAAATATATGATGGTAAAATCTCCAGTTCTCGCAAAGCAGTTTGGTGCTGAAATGAATTTAAATAATAATATCTGAGTTCAATGTTTATTCCACTCCTGTGAGTCATTATGCCAAGGACTTGCTGTGCCTCTGCTTGCTTTAACCCAATGAGTCCCAACGTCACACCGACGTGATTTAGTACTTTTAAACCCTTGTAACCATTGTGTACAGATTCTTGGTTGTACCATTGGATTTGTCTATTTCTTCTGCATTCGTCAAGCTCTCCTGGCTGAAAGTGGAGGAGAGATTGACTTCATCACTACTTTTATTTATGAAATGTATTGACATGTTGAATGCACCATATTGTCTGTCTAAACTACTGGCACACAGCTCGGATACACATGCATACCCCACAAGACATTCCACAAGAGGTCTCTTCACAGTCCCCAAGTCCAGAACAGCACACAGTAGTACATAGAGTCATGACTACATGGAACTCTATTCCACATCAAGTAACTGATGCAAGCAGTGAAATTAGATTTACAAATCAGATTTAAAAAACTCCTCATGGAATAGCGGGGACTGTGGAGCAACACAAACATTGGCACAGACACACGCACACACACACATAATAACATATGCACTATACATACACATGGATTTAGTGCTGTAGATTTATGGCAGTGGTGGAGTTGGGGCCTAAAGGCACACAGTGTGTTGTGAAAACTGTGAATGTATTGTCATGTTTTCATATTTGTATAAACCGCCTTAATTTTGCTGGACCCCAGGAAGAGTAGCTGCTGCCTTGGAAGGAACTAATGGGAATCCATAATAAATACAAATACAAAGCTTAACAAGAGTTGTTAGAAGGTGAGGAGGTATTCAAAGAATACTGTAGGAAATTCCAAGACATATTTTCTATATTAATGTAATAAGCTCACATAGTTGCTGTCATAAAATCCAAATTCCACACAGTTGTCACCTGAAGAATTGGATATTCATTTCCCATTGAGAAAACACTTTCTGCACGAACAACATGAATATAAATCAATTTATATCAGGGTTTTTTGCTGACGCAGTCCACATTTTTTGTATTGACATTTGTCAACAAGACGCATGCAACGATTTATGTCATTTTTAAGTGCTCTACTTGTAGCCCAATTTGTCCTAAAATGAAAAAGGTTCAAACATAATTTTTGAGGCTAAATATAAAGGCTGGACATGCAAACAAGTGAAAGTCAATTAAATGAACAGCCACAATTTGCTGGGTTCTCTGGACTGATAGGGTTAAATTTATCCAAAGTACAGTGTAAAACACTAGTGATTGTGGAGAGTATTTATAATTACAGCATTTTTTTTGTTTGTTCTTTTGCCATGGTGTCAAAAATGTAGCAGTGGCACAGTGAAGCTGTGTCGGAAACCTTTCTTTTTGTTTTCTCATGACAAACCAAACCTCTGTTGTTTGACTTCTGCTCTAGCTTATTTCTACCCATATCTATAGGAATTACATGCAGGCCTTTTCTATTTTTCAACTACTATCCTACTTCTCCTCATGCAGTTTAATTCTGGAGTTAAACTGTAGCCCTGACAGTAATGTATTTTCCCTTAGTACTTCCTGCTCCAGACCAGCAGAATGTTGACTCAGTTGACACCACATCAGCTGCTGTTAGCTGGAACCAGCCACCAGGATTGGACCAAACCCAACATCATTACCAGATCTCCTACCACTCTCCAGGCACAGAACCACACATCATTACCACATCTTCACTCAGCATCACTCTTTCTAACCTGCAAGGTGGTACTCAGTATTTTGTCAATGTCTGCACTCTGATGGGAAATAGAAAGCAAAGTCAACTGGCGTCAACAACCCTCACCAAAAGTAAGGAATAACCTACAGATGAATTCTCTGTTGTCAAGGTTTATTAAACCTTAACTAGTTTTCAAAATGACTATAAATGAATCATAGTAGATGTATCAATATGGGATGTAAAGGTGCAGTATCTTCCCGGATGAGAAATATATGATGGTAAATTCTCCAGTTCTCGCAAAGCAGTTTGGTGCTGAAATGAATTAAAATAATAATAATTATAATATCTTAGTTCAATGTTTATTCCACTCCTGTGAGTCATTATGCCAAGGACTTGCTGTGCCTCTGCTTGCTTTAACCCAATGAGTCCCAACGTCACACCTGCCAGATTTAGTACTTTTAAACCCTTTTAACCATTGTGTACAGACTTCTGAGTTGAACCATAGGATTTGTCTATTTGTTCTGCGTCCTTTGGTATCAACCAGTGTTAGTGAGACAAGGGTTGATCACGAAGGATCCTGGCGCTGGTTCTTTTTTCAGAAACGTCTGTTGAGTCCGAATGGTTTGAGCTACAAATAATGAACCGCTATCTATGAAAAGCTGAGACTCTCACGAACACTCACAAGTAACATGTCTTGCTCTATGACACTCACAAGCTAAACATGAGTTGTTAGAAGGTGAGGTCTTCATAGAAGATCACAGGACATCCCAATATATAGTGTCTATAATACTGTAATAAGCTCACAGATTTGCTGACACAAACTCCAAATTCCACACAGTTGTCACTGACAAATTGGATATTAATTTCACATTGTGCAAACACTTTCTGTACAAACAGCATAAATATAAATCAATTTATTTCAAGTGTTATTGCTACTGCAGCCACATTCCTTTTATTGACATGTGTCAACAACACTCAGATGCAACGGTTGATGTCGTTTTTTTGTGTTCTACTTGAAGCCCTGGTTGTCCTGAAAAGAAAATGATTAAACACTTATTTTTGAGGCTAAATATAACGGTTGGACATGCAAACAAGTGAAAGTCAATTAAATGAAAAGCCACATTTTCCTTGGTTCTCAGGATTGATAATGTGTTAAGTTTATCCAAAGTACAGTGAAAAACACTTGTTATTGTGGAGAGTATTTATAATTACAGCATTGTTTTATTTGTATTTTTTTGCCTTGGTGGCAACAATTGAGCAGTGGCACTGTGAAGTTGCTAAATACATTTAACGGAAACCTTTAATTTATTAATGAATGCATTTTCCCTTAGTACCTCCTGATCCAGACCAGCTGACTGTTGACTCAGTGGACACCACATCAGCTGCTGTTAGCTGGAACCAGCCACCAGGATTGGACCAAACCCAACATCATTACCAGATCTCCTACCACTGTCCAGGGACAGAACCACACATCACTACCACATCTTCACCCAGCATCACTCTCTCTGACCTGAAACCTGCTACTGAATACTCAGTCACTGTCTGCACTGTGCTGGAAAATGGAAAGCAAAGTAAACTGTCAACAACAACCCTCACCACAAGTAAGGGATTACATTACTTAAGTATTATCTCTGGTGTCAATGTTTATTAAATCGTAACTAGTTATTAAAATGACTATAATCATAATTAATGTGTTGGCATGAGATGTAAAGGTACAATATCTTCACTGATGAGAGAAATATGATGGTGAATTTTTCAAATCTCATAATGCTGTAAAACAAACTTTATATAAAATATCTAAATTCATGCTTCTTTTTTTGCGCAACGTCAAACATTTTGCTGCTGCTCATCTTTGATACTATCTTACCATAGCACAATCACTTCATTTTTGCTACTTTCTGTTGTGTAGTTTATTGTTTTAGCTTTTTTCTTCCCTAATGAAAAAAACACATATTTTAAACCAGCCTTTAATACTTTTGAACTACTATTCTACTTTTCCTCATGTTCTATATTTCTAGAGTTTAACCAACTATTTATTAGCTCGAAACCAAGATAGCCCACAGCTTGCTGTTTCAAATGGGAACAAATTAGCCATAGTGAGCAGAACAAGCAAGGAGGTGGGCAGAACCAAGCATGAGCTAGCGAGATCCTATTGGCGCGTTCTAGCTGCATTTGCATATTTCCTTTAGGGAACGCCTACTCTGTGGAGTGCGCTTGTGCAATAACCAATTTCGCCTTTGCCCTCCTAAACAACACTTATTTTTCTTTGGCAAAGGGTAAAGTCTACAAAATGTATTCTACTCTGTTCAGAACAGATTGTAGTTTGGGAACAGAAAACTGTATTGAGATCAAATGTTTATCAATG
Organism: Oncorhynchus masou masou; assembly: GCF_036934945.1. NCBI lineage: Eukaryota > Metazoa > Chordata > Actinopteri > Salmoniformes > Salmonidae > Oncorhynchus > Oncorhynchus masou. The sequence continues at coordinate 22,705,978 of NC_088231.1, forward strand.
ACAAAATTTGCAGAATGTCACGCAAAATCTATCTTATTTCAACTTGTCCACCACTTTCTCTCACTACCATATTTGGTGAGTGGAAACGCCAAGCAGACGCTTCACATTCATACATCCGGTGAAAATATCTGTCCCATTGTTCTATCTGTGGTAAACTGTATCACTGACAATAATGTATTATCCCTTAGTGAGTAAGGAAGTACTCTACCTAAGTATTATGTCTGGTGTCACTGTTCATTCAACTTTAACTAGACAAAATGACTATGACATAATCATAATGTACAGCTGTGGCCAAAAATGTTGGCAAATTTGCACTTTTTCAAATAATGCACAATTTCTTCCATAAAACTGTTGAAATTAAAAATGATTTTGGTATCCACATATGCATGTCTTTGGTTTTGTAAAGGTCTTCGTCTTCCTCGTCTGACGAAGAGGAGTAGTAGGAAGGATCGGAGGACCAAAATGCAGAGTGGTATGTATCCATCATGTATTTTAATAGGAATGAATACGGAAATACAAAAAAACAAGATAATCAAAATGAAAAACGAAAAGTCCCGAATGGTGCAAACACTGAAACGGAAAAAATCATCCACGACACACAGGAGGGAAAATGCTACCTTCTAAACTCTGCTCAATGGGACGGTTGAGCTAACGCAGGCTAATGCGATTATCATGAGGTTGTAGGTAACAAGAACATTTCCCAGGACATAGACAAATCTGATATTGGCAGAAAGCAAACTTCTTAACCTGTTGCGTCGCGCAATCCCGGATCCGGGATTCTATTTATAGCCTCAAGCTCATTAGCATAACGCAACGTTAACTATTCATGAAAATCGCAAATGAAATGAAATAAATATATTTGCTCTCAAGCTTAGACTTTTGTTAACAACACTGTCATCTCAGATTTTCAAAATATGCTTTTCAACCATAGCTAAACAAGCATTTGTGTAAGAGTATTGATTGCTAACATAGCTATAAGCCTAGAATTCAGCCAGCAACATTTTCACAAAAACAAGAAAATCATTCAAATAAAATCATGTACCTTTGAAGAACTTCAGATGTTTTCAATGAGGAGACTCTCAGTTAGATAGCAAATGTTCAGTTGTTAAAAAAAATGTTATTTGTGTAGGACAAATCGCTCCGTTTTGTTCACGTTTGGCTATGAAAAAAACCTGTATACAGTTATAGCCTCAAGCTCATTAGCATAATGTAACGTTAACGATTTCTGAAAATCGCAAATAAAATGAAAATAATGCGCCTGCTCTCAAGCTTAGCCTCTTCTTAACAACACTGTCATCTCAGATTTTCAAAATATGCTTTTGAACCATAGCTATTCACTAATTTGTGTAAGAGTATGCTAAGCTAGCTTAGCATTTTGAGTAGCATTTAGCACGCAACATTTTCACAAAAACCAGATAACCAAATAAATAAAATCATTTACCTTTGAAGAGCTTCGGATGTTTTCAATGAGGAGACTCTCAGTTACATAGCAAATGTGCAGGTTTTCCTGAAAGAATCTTTGTGTAGGAGAAATCGTTCCGTTTTGTACATCACATTTTGGCTACCGAAATGAACCGAAAATTCAGTCACCAACAACGTCAAACTTTTTCCGAATTAACTCCATAATATTGACCGAAACATGGCAAACGTTGTTTGGAATCAATCCTCAAGGTGTTTTTTCACATATCTCTTCATTGATATATCGTTCGTGGAAGCCTGCTTTCTTCTCTGAATTCCATGGAAAAATACTTGCAGCTGAGTTTTGCGCACCAATTTCGGCGCAGGACACCGGGCGGACACCTGGTAAATGTGGTCTCTTATGGTCAATCTTCCAATGATATGCCTACAAATACGTCACAATGCTGCAGACACCTTGGGGAAACGACAGAAAGGACAGGCTCATTCCTCTCGCATTCACAGCCATATAAGGAGACAATGGAAAACGGAGTCTCAAAAATCCTGCTGATTTCCTGGATGCCGTTTCATCTTGGTTTTGCCTGTAGCTCACGTTCTAGGGCACGCACAGAGAATATCTTTGCAGTTCTGGAAACGTCAGAGTGGTTTCTTTCCATAGCTATCAACTATATGCATAGTCGAGCATCTTTTTGTGACAAAATATTGCGCTTAAAACGGGCACGTCTTTTTATCCAAAAATGATATAGCGCCCCTAGAGTTTCAAGAGGTTAAGGCTAGGCGTCCCGCTAGAGGGACACCTGTCGAAAGCATCCGGTGAAAATGGAGGGCGCACAATTCAAATAAATAATCGTAATATAAACATTTATGAACATACAAATATCTTATATCGGTTAAAAGCTTAAATTCTTGTTAAAACCTCTTAAAGCTAGCGGCAGAATTTTCACTTTTGGATAAATAGCGTGCCCAATTTCAACTTCCTGCTACTCATGCCAAGAATATAAGATATGCATATTATTCATAGATTTGGATAAAAAAACACTGAAGTTTCTAAAACTGTTTGAATCATGTCTGTGAGTATAACATAACTTATGTACCAGGCAGAACCCCGAGGACTAACTGTTCAGAATTATTCTTTATTTTTTCCCATCTCTCTTCCCTATTGCCCATCTCTCTTCCCCATCTCTCTTCCCTTCTATTGTCTTTGCCATTGGTCATTTAATAGAAATATACTTTCCGTACCAACATTTTCAACACGATGTCGCCAGTGTTTGGAATATGGCTGAGGTTATTTCTTTGTCTTAGCAGGAAGTAGGCCAACTCGGAACGGGGGAACCTTTTGTGAGTTGCACAAGACGTCATGAGCAGAGTTATTTCTTTTCGTTCATGTATTGAATACAGATTGCCCCGTCTACAATTTGATTGATTATTAACGTTTAAAAATACCGTTGTAATACAAAAGTAGTTTGAAATATTTTTGCAAAGTTTATAGGCAAATTTTGAAATATTTTGTAGTGACGTTGCGTTTTTCGAAGCAGTTTTTTTATGGATCAAACGGGCTTTATAAATGGACATTTTCGAAATATATGGACGGAATTAATCGTACAAAAGGACCAATTGTGATGTTTATGGGACATATTGGAGTGCCAACAAAAGAAGCTAGTCAAAGGTAATGCATATTTTATATTTTATGTCAGCGTTTTGTGTAGCGCCTGCCAAGCTAGCTCTTTTGTCTACTACTGGTGCAGATTGGTGCATGCTATCAGATAATAGCTTCTTATGCTTTCGCCAAAAATCATTTTTAAAATCTGACATGTTGGCTGGATTCGCAACGAGTGTAGCATTACTTGAGTATCTTTCATATGTGATTTAATGGAAGTTTGAATTTTATATCATTTTATTTGAATCTGGCAATCTGCATTTCCACTGGCAATTGGCCAGTTGAGACGCTAAGGTTCCCAGCTACAACATGAATGGACGTTTTGTTAGATAAAATCCTTCTTTATATCCCAAAAAGTCAGTTTAGTTGGCGCATTGATTTCAGTAATCAACTCATTCAACTTGCAGAGAAAGGAATCCAAAAAGCTACCACTGAACTGTTCAAACAAGTCAAACTACGTTTCTATTAAATCCTTAATCCTCTGAGCCGACATACAGATTTTCCACCAGGACTCTTTCTTCCAAAACTCCAAATTCTTCCTAGTTTTGGAAGAAACAAGCCTGAAACAATGAACAAAGACTGTTGACATCTAGTGGAAGCCATAGGAATTGCAATCTGGGATCTAGAATTGCATAGGACCCATAGCTAAGAGCCTGGGACCTTTCTTTAGATTTTTCGCCTGCCATATCAATTGTGTTATAGTCTCATGCATTATTTTAACATTTCTACAAACTTCAAAGAGTTTTCTATTCAATGCTACCAATTATATGCAAATCCTGGTTTGTGGGCCTGTTTAACAGGTAGTTTACTTTGGGCACGTCAGTCAGGCGGAAATTCAGAAAAATAGACCCTAGACTGAAGAAGATTTATAAAATGCTTGTTAATCTAACTGCACTGTCCAATTTACAGTAGCTATTAAAGTGAACCAATACCATGCTATTGTTTGAGCAGAGTGCACCGTTTTAAACATGAAAAGTTATGAATAAACAAATTAGGCACATTTGGGCAGTCTTGATACAATGTTTTGAACAGAAATGCAATGGTTCACTGGATCAGTCTAACACTTTGCATATACACTGCAAAATCTAAACTGCAACTGGGCTGGAATAATACATTATGGCCCTTCTCTTGCATTTCAAAGATACAAAAGAAGTTATTTTTCTTTGTATTATCCTTCACCAGATCTAATGTGTTATATACTCCTACATTCCTTTCACATATCCACAAACGTCAGCGTGTTTCCTTTCAAATGGTACCAAGAATATGCATATCCTTGCCTCAGGGCCTGAGCTACAGGCAGTTAGATTTGGTTATGTCGTTTTAGATGAAAATTTAAAAAAAAGGTGTGAATCCTTTTAAGAAGTGCAGCATATGTCATTAATTTTTCACATGCAAATATCACTTTTCGGTAGTGCTCAGTGCATGTCTTTCAGAGAGCATCATTTACTTTTAAACTTGAAGCAATGAGCCCAAACAGTCCTCCAAGACTGTTATATATAAAATATATATATATATATATATATATATATTTTTTTTTAAATATATATATAGATATTTTTTTTTTAAATATATATATTTATGTTTATATATATATATATATTAAAATCCAAGCCACCTTACCCGCAGGAGGCCTTTTGCATTTTGGTAGGCTGTCATTGTAAATAAGTACTTGTTCTGCCTTGCCTAATTAAATAATAACAAAAAAATGAATTAGCATCTGCTTCGTCTGACCACCTTTTAATTTATTTATCGAGTCACTGGTGCTACCTGCTTACATTTGTTCTTGTCGATAGGAATCGGGAGGATAGAACTATGGTCAGATTTACCAAATGGATGGTGAGAGAGAGCTTTGTACGCGTCTTTGTGTGTGGAGTAAAGGTGGTCTAGAGTTCTTTTCCATCTGGTTGCACATTTAACATGCTGATAGAAATGTAAGATTGATTTAAGTTTCCCTGCATTAATGTCCCGGTTACTAGGAGCGCCACCTCTGGTTGAGCATTTTCTTGTTTGCTTATGGCGGAATAAAAGCTCATTGAGTGCGGTCTTAGTGCAGAATCAGTCTGTGGTGGTATGTAGACAGCTATGAAAAATACAGATGAAAACTCTCTTGGTAGATAGTGTGGTCTACAACTTATCATGAGATACTCTACCTCAAGCGAGCAAAACCTCGAGATTTCCTTAGATATTGTGCACCAGCTGTTATATACAAAAATACATAGTGCGCCGCCCCTTGTCTTACCAGATGCTGCTGTTCTATCCTGCTGATACAGCATATGACCAGCCAGCTGTATGTTGAAAGTGTCATCGTTCAGCCACGACTCCGTGAAGCTTTAGATATTACAGTTTTGAATGTCCTGTTGGTAGTTTAATCTTCCGCGTAGGTCATCGATTTTATATTCCAAAGGTTGCATGTTTGTCAGCAGAATGGAAGGAAGTGGGGGTTTATTTGATCGCCTACGAATTCACAGCCCGCCCTCCGGCCCCTTTTTTACCACCTTCCCTTCACGCAAATTACTGGGATTTGGGCCTGTTGCTGGGAAATCAGTTGTTCATTCACGTCGGGCTTGTCAGACTCATTAAAGGAAAAAAAATATTCTTCCAATTCTTGGTGAGTAATCGCAGTTCTGATGTCCATAAGTTATTTTTGGTCAAACGAGACGGTAGCAGCAACATTATGTACAAAATAAGTAAAAAAATAAGTTACAAACAACGCATAGAAACAAACAAAAACACTATTGGTTAGGGATATGTAAAACCTCAGCCTTCTTCTCCGGCGTCGTCTTGAAAAAAAAGTTATGGAGACATCAACGTGTCAACAACAACGGAATCTACAGCAAATGCAGCATATGGGATACATTTTTCACATGCAAATAGCACTTTTTGGTAGTGCTCAAAGCATGCCATACAGAGAATAGCATTTATTTTTCAACTGGAGGCAAGGACCCCAATCAGTCCTCCATGACAACAAAATCCTAAACAACAGAATGTGCTAATTAGGCCTTCGTTTTTTGGGTTATGCTCAGGTTAAACAATTTGGCTAATCTATGTTTCCATTTTTCAAGGTCCCATTCTTGCAGATCAAGGGGTTTTTACATAATTGTAATGACTGGAACTGGACTGTTTGACATTTGTTTTTATATAGCCAAATCATATTATTATCTGTAGTAGAAAGAAACGGCTGAAAAGAAGCCTACATAACCAACCCATAAAGTAAAATGCAACATCCATTTATTGCCAGCTATGTAAACGTATTGATTTATCTTACATGTGGTTACATTTGTAATATTCATTTTTGTGTTCTTCTAATGCTTCTTAAGCAGGTTGATGTTTATTGGGATGAATCTTGTCCTTCAGGTTGACATTTATTGGGATGAATCTTGTCCTTCAGGTTGACATTTATTGGGATGAATCTTGTCCTTCAGGTTGACATTTATTGGGATGAATCTTGTTCTTCAGGTTGACATTTATTGGGATGAATCTTGTCCTTCAGGTTGACATTTATTGGGATGAATCTTGTCCTTCAGGTTGACATTTATTGGGATGAATCTTGTCCTTCAGGTTGACATTTATTGGGATGAATCTTGTTCTTCAGGTTGACATTTATTGGGATGAATCTTGCCCTTGAGGAAGAACTAAGTTATTTCCTCTAGATGGGCCAACTGCAAAGTCAAAATTGGCTACATTGTAAAAAAATTTTTTTGTTGTTCTTAATTTATGGTTAGGATTATGCATAAGGGTGTGATTAAGGTTAGGGGTAACGTAAACATTTTGATTATATCACTTTGGGGCTGTGCCAGCTTATTACTTTCGCCTTAAGCGGCGCAGGTTATCTCAAGGGAATGGAAAGTAATCCGATTACGTTACTGAGTTTGGGGTAATCCAAAAGTTACAGGTAACTAGCAACTGTAACTGATTTAATTTATAAAGTAACTTACCCACCCTTGGATCTCAGCCCATTGATATCCTTTGTCTCCACTTATGGAATGCCCTTTTCAATTCAAACCACAGGTTTTCAAGTCCGGAGTCTGAGATGGCCATTGTAAAATGTTGATTTTTGTGGCCAATTAATAATTTATTTGTGGATTTTAATGTGTACTTGTGATTATTGTCTTGCTGGGACATCCACATGAAGATGTCCTGGTACTGGGTAAAGTTCATGACGCCGTTGACCTTAACAAGGGCCAGTGGAAGAAATATTGTCCCATGACACAAAAGATCCAACACCATATTTTACAGTAGGATTGGGTTATTTTCTGCTCATAGAATCTAAGTTCAATGGCAAACCCACCACTGGTGTGGCCAAAGAGCTCTAGTTGTATTGGAAACAATGCTTTGGTCAAATTACATGAAAATAGAGCTATTTTGCCACGCACACCATTGGTGGGTTTAGCATCAATGAGAACACATAAGCAGAAAAGAACCCAATTGATAAGGAAATGTGTTTTAATAAATGATTAGAATGTTACAGTCCTGAAACCACAGGTCTGATACCATGTGATTGTATGAAATTAATTTGAATCATTAGATTATTATAATACATGTGTGTAAGTGTTAGACTCATTCGATGATTATATAATACGGTGTGTGGTTTTAGTCAGAATCAACGTTTTGGGAACAATGTGTCTAGTGTTTTGAGAACAGACTATCTGTCTGAGCCAGATCCGGGGAGACCTTGGCTGGCACACTTCCCAGTCCCAGGTCTCTCCCTATCTTAGGGGAAGACACTATTCCCATGTACTCCCCTAGGCTCTATTGGCGGGCGGGTTTGATGGTTGGTGTGGAAGTATGTGTCGCTATAAATTGAAGGTCTTGTACTGTACCCGGGAGAACGTTCCCGTGAATAAACATTTAACTTTGGTCGACTGGGCCTCTGTCTGTTTTCTTTTCTATCAGTATCTTACAAATCCTGATATAACAGACTAAGGTTAACTTAATTGAATTGGTAAATGAACAGGAGTATAGAACTCTCCTGACACCAATACATACTGTAAAATGACTTACTTAGTGGTAAGCTAGAGTCATAAACACAGTTTCACTGATCTCACTGCATCTCCCTTCTGCATCTGAGATAGTGCCATCACTACAGTACTATATATCAACCTCCATTCCAGGTGCAGCAGAGGAGGTATTGGGGAAACCCGTTGGCAAGAAGGAGGAGGAAGAGAGGGTAAGACACACTTTTACATCCTCAGTGGTCATGCTGATCGTGTTTCTGTAATGTGAGATGTTCCATTTCAAGGTCAAAGCTAAATGTGATAAGACGTTGAGTACCAGCTTGTGTTTGTTGTAATATACATTTTAAATATAAGCTATGTAAAGTGAATGAAAATAAAACTCTAATTGTAACTGTATGGATCTAGTGACATCATTCATTTGTGTATTATTGACCCAAAGCCCCATCCAGAGATTCCAGCTGCATCCCTTTACAAACCAGAAATGGTCTTGGAAGAGAAGATGCACCAGAAAAAACAGGAAGAACTGAAGGTGGGTGATGACTCGGGTTATGCCAAGTAGGTTACTGTGAAAATTTGTCCTGCCATAAAAGATAGCAACCACTGTTGTGCTGTTATTATACGTGATCTTGCTCCTAATGAAGTCTTTTGGGCGAGTTGTTGAATTTTATAGAGCTACACTTGGAAAAAGTTGAAAAGTTTATTGTGACCGTTTGGTGATGTTATGGCTGCTGTTTCAACATGGTTATACTGTACCTTCAAATATTATGTTGAAATGGGAACTAAGGGGACATTTTTATGTTAAAAGTGTAAAGTTACTATTGCCGTGGAATATTCTAATCAAGTGAGAGAGACTTTGTCATTTCTTCAAACAATCATATTTTTTTCTATATTGATTAATTATTGTAATAATGAAACTAGTCAACCCAACACTCTTGACTGTTGGGCTGAGAGTTTAACCTTTACAGAATAAGGCTGTTTCTTATGTAGCTGATACTAATAATGGTTAGTCATGGCTGGTTCCACCCCTCCCATACAGACCAAGGGGCATCATAAGGCACTCTGCGTTCATCTTGTAATTATCTGTACGGGGGGGGGGGGGGGTGTTGTATTGTCTGGGTTAAACTCACAACATCCTGTCTATGCAGTCCTATCTATGTAATTGTCTTTGTGAATATTATTGTTTACCATCAATATCAAATAAATCAGGTAAATACATAACTGTTCTCTCACATTATCGTTTTCCAAACATACCACCTACACAAAGGTAACATTGGCAATATAAAGAAGATAGGTATCACAACAGGACAATGTTAGCCGTAACTAGGAATCAATGTGCCCTAATTCTAAATGGAAGATATTGTGCTTTATCCTCAACTGACCAGAATTCTAGATTCAATGTCATAATATATTAAACATGTTCACTTATGAATTCAACTTTTTATAGAATATTGAAGAGGTAGAGCCACTGCCAAAAACCACAGATGAGTTGAAGCCAAAGAAGGAGGGGTCCCCAGAAGAAACAACCCAAGGTACCACAATACTTCACTTTCAATGGCATATGATTTGGTAACACTTTGTTATAAAAAAGTATTAATTAATAAGCATTTATAAACTATTAAAGCATTTTGAGGAATGTTTTACATGGGTGAAATGTTCTAGCCTTTATACACATTCATAATCAGGACAAGTATATGTTAGCATTGCAAATGAGTGTTTTCATTCATTCACATATAAATGTTTGCTTCCATTTCTATGAGTGTTGTGTCACAGAGACGCTTTGCCTTTGCTTACTTTAACTTCATCCAAAGTACAGTGTAAAACACCGGTTAGTGTGCTTTTCTGCTACACGTTGAGGAGGAAATGGTATTTGTAATCGTGGCTCTCTTTTCATTTCTATCTTCAGGATCCTGTCTCATGGAGCTGTTGTCAAAGACTGGACTAGAAGATCATTATGAAAACAAGCTGACGTTAAGTACTGTCCTTGAGATAAATGCTAATACTACATCAGATGAACCCCTTACCACTATGCAGTCACTTCCAGGGGCCTTCCTGAAGAAGTTAATGATGACAAATGTGAATGCAAGGAGTGTTAAATGTCTGACCACTGACCAGGAGTTTTCCTATTATGGAGTAGACAACCTGGACACTGACTCTGATAACAGCAACGTCATTAATCCACTGGACCTGATAACTGCCCTGTTTCTGTGTTCAGATGGTTTCCTGCAGCAGGAGATGGTCCAGAAAATGTCCATGTGTCAGTTTGCTGTTCCTCTGCTGCTGCCCAACTGTGACACAAAACAAAGCACTTTGATGCTGTGGGCCTTGAGGGACATAGTGAGGAAATTTAGACCCTCTTCCCAAATGGCCACAAATGCTTTTGTGGAGGAGAGAATAGTTCTCTCTGATATTCCCATGGTGTCCTTTGTTAGGTTAGGACAAAGCAGCTTGTCCAAGTCTCAGATTTTGAACAAGTTGCTTAGTAACCCTCAACAGTACCATGATACATTTGTTCATCATGATATGGAATGTGGCGATGTCTCTCGGCAAATCTCAGATGGTCTGGTTGAAATCAGCTGGTACTTTCCATGTGGGAACAGAAACATAGACATGTTCACTAAGCCTGTGGCGGTGGCCAATCTCAGAGGAGACATCAGGTCCTTTAAAACACAGTTCTCCTTTCTGTGTCAAACATCAGCTGCAGTTTACATTTTCATTGATGATTTTGAGGCAGATTTCAAGGTTTTGGAAGCAGAAATCACAAAAGCAGAGATATTTCTGGTTGTCAACTCTCAGAGAAAAACATTCAGGGTGGACACATTGAAGAAAATGATCACGAATTACAGTATCAACCCAACAAATGTGATTGTGAAGAAGAAGCAGAATGATGCAGAATTTGTCAAAACCCTGCAGTCATCTGTGGGTGACATCATCGAAAAAAGTAAAAACAGATTGACAATTGAAAACATGGCTGACGTGGCTCATCAGCTGGGGATTCTGGTTGATGAAGACGGTGAGTGTCAGAGTGCCAGGAAGAAGGCAAAAGAAATCACCAGTAACTTCAAAGACACAATGAATTTCAAACATGAACAGCTACCCTTACAAGGAACAATCTGGAAAGAGCTTTCCCAGTTGGAGAAAGAGATGTGTAGACTGAGAAAAGCAGGAGATAAAGACATTGAACACTACAAGAGCTCTCTGAAGAAGAAGGAGAAAGAGCTGAGAGAGAAGCAATATACATTTGACATGTCAGATTCAATGGCAAGCTTCATTTTAGGATTGTCAAGTTCAGGAGCTGAGCGTTCCTATTTCCTCAGATGGATGCGGATAAATCTGGACAATCTGTCACGTCAGAACCTGTCTGGATTGCGGGACCGGTACAAAGATCTTTGCCAACATTCTCCGGAGAAAAAAGACGACATTAAAGATTTGGATAAGCAATTATCTGACTGTTCCTTGGGACTTGAACACTTCCTGCGTGAGTTGGGCCAGTTATATGAAGCTTCCTGCTCCCTTCCTGAAAGTAGCCTACAAAGAAAACAGATGGAGCATCTCCCTGGATTGTGTGCTCAGATGCTGTTGGATGGTTTCCCCGTTGAGCTTGTGGATGGAGATGCATCAAATATCCCTCTAAAATGGATATCAGCTGTTCTGACTCAGCTTCATACTCTTGTCCAATCCAACAGCAAGATCCGGGTGGTCACAGTTTTAGGGGTCCAAAGCACAGGGAAGTCCACTCTCCTCAACACCATGTTTGGGGTCCAGTTTGCTGTCAGCAGTGGAAGATGCACCAGAGGGGCCTTCATGCTGCTGATTAAAGTCAACAAAGAACTCAAGGAGGAACTGAAATGTGACTTCATCATGATTATTGATACGGAGGGGTTGAAATCACCAGAGTTGGCTCAACTAGATGATAGCCATGAACATGACAATGAACTGGCCACACTGGTAATAGGACTCAGTGATGTCACTATCATCAACATCGCCATGGAGAACTCCACAGAGATGAAAGACATTCTTCAGATTGTTGTTCATGCTTTTATCAGGATGAAGGAAGTGGGGAAGAAGCCGATATGTCATTTTGTGCATCAGAATGTGTCAGACATGTCTGCTCATGACAACAACATGAGGGACAGGAAGAAGTTGTTGGAACAGTTGAATGAAATGACCCAGGCAGCAGCCAGAATGGAGAAGAAGGAGAATATCACCAAGTTCACTGATGTGATGGAGTATGATCCAGACACAAGCAGCTGCTACATCCCAGGACTGTGGCATGGGACTCCCCCTATGGCTCCAGTCAATGCAGGATACAGTGAGGCAGCATGCGGCTTCAAGAAGACCTTAATTAAAGATTTCATAAAATGCCAGAGAAATGATGACTTGACACATTTCCTGAAGTGGACACAAAGCTTGTGGAAGTCTGTGAAATTTGAGAAATTCATCTTTAGTTTCAGAAACAGCTTGGTTGCGGATGCATATTCCAAATTGTGCTCTGAGTACAATGGTTGGGAATGGGCCTTCCAGAAGGAGATGTACAACTGGATGATTGGTGCTGAAACAAAAATTAACAATATTGGCATGACAGATAAAAATCTTGGGCAGTCCATAGGAAATGTGCTAAATGAATTGATGGCAGAGGCATCTGAGAAACTGTCATTGGGAGAAAAGGAAATCCAAGACAATCTGGTGAAATACTTTGAAAATCAAGATGGCCATGTCAATCTGGTGGAAAAATACAAGGAGGACTTTGTGTCCAGTGCCAAAACACTGAGACGAGAGACAGAAAACACAGTGAGAAACAAACTTCAAGGAGCTGTTGAAATCAAAGAGGGAATGGCAGAACTGGACAACATCAAGAGTTCTCAGGCAAGTACAATGGAAAAGAAGGTTCTAGATTTGCTTCAGAATTGTAGACAGAAAAAATCTGTTCTTTCAGATAAGGCCCTCAGTAAAGAGTTTGAAAACATGTGGAGTAAAACTCTGTCTGAGATAAATTTCAAAGGACTTCCTAAGCGAGATGTTTCCCAAGATGCCTTTATCATGTTGAGAGGAAATCTGTCAACAAGGGGCAGTCATGTCAACAGTCTGTTGGTTGGAACCAGACTGGTGGATTGTGGGAAGGCAGCCTTTGTTGTGGAATCAGGGGGGTTGTGGGAGAAGACTAAAGGCTTTGTGGTGCACAGGGATCATGACCATCACAGGAAAAAGCTGCAAGACTTCTGTAATGACATCATAACACAGTGTCAGGACTTTATAAGACAGAAGGTGGAGCACAAAACAGATTATCATGACACTAACATCAAAGAACTTCTTAACAAGATTGATGAAACATTGCAGCAACAAAAGAAAATGAAAGTCGGTGATGAATGTGAGGTTAATCTGAAGCTACACATCTGTGGCATAGCAGCAAGACAGTTCCAAAAGATGCATGATGATTTCATTGCACTCAATGACCCAAGGAAGTGTCTGGAACAGTCAAAGGACAACTACTATACTGACTTCATGAACTTGTTCCATGAGCGAGACCAGTGCCAAAAGAAAGCTGAGGACTTCGCAAAGCTCTGTTTGCGGCCAGCTGTACAGGACTATGTGACCAAAAGGATTGGTCCTGATGTGGTTGATGAAGTGGTGACCGGTGAAGGGTCAGAGGATTACAGCACAAGAACGGCTTTCCAGTTCTCCATTTTAAAAGAACTCCTGACTGATGAAAATTATGAGAAATATAGCGATTACATACACTTTTATAAAACATTTGTGAAGCAGTGGTTATTTGATCAAATTGTCAAGCAACTCTCAAAAGAGAGGAGACTGCAGAAAATGGAGAATAAACATCTTTCAAATATAGTCCGGAAAATTACTGATAACATTTCAACTGTCAGTAAAGCATCTAGCACGGTAAACAACATTAAGACATTCATTGGGATAATTTGCAATATGTTGGGAGAGCATCTCGCCTTTCCCAAGGATGCTTTGGATTCCATTATGATTCTGAACACGAGCACAGCAAACACAGAACAGTTTGCTAAGTATCTCACAGAGTTTGTGAGGGAAATGGAGAAGTCACTGGCATCTGTTTATGACCGGAAAACTGACCTTAGATACATCACAAAAAGGCTCAGACTTCTGCCATTCAAGCCTCAGGACAAGATGTTCACCAGTCTGTTTGGCTGTGGGGAGGTATGTCCCTTCTGCAAAGCACCCTGTGAAGCAGGAGGTAAGGAGCATACCAAACACTTCACCTCCATTCATCGTCCAAAAGGGCTCAGTGGTTGGAGGAATAAGCAGTCAAATGTGTTATTAACTAACATATGCTCCTCCTCCGTGATAGGCAATGGGCTGTTCATTAATGATCTAACAGGAGATGATGGTCACCCTTACAAGAAGTACCAGACATACTATCCTGACTGGATCATAACTGGAGACACCAGTATTGAGGCTTCAGACTATTGGAAGTATGTGATGGCCATATTCAATGAGAGAATTGCTGAACGCACTGACTCACTTCCTGCCGATATCCCAGAGGACTGGAACATTTTAACAGCTGAGGATGCAATGAAGAGCTTGAAGGGCTCATTCAATGTGAGTGAATAGGGGAAATCTATAATGAGGCTCTGAATTGTAGGCCAAATATATTATTGGCCGTTAAAACATGTATTAAGTTGACAACCACAAATACCTCACACATGGTATATCACAGAATCAAAATATGAGGAGCCAGTTGTCTCAAACCAGAGTTTTGCAAAAACTGTGCATATCTGACAATACCGAATGCAATTTTGAAAATAACTGCAGCACAGAAAATAATATTTGCAAATACAATTCATAAACTATGACTTCTTGCTATTTACAGATCAGATGTTCTATAATGGAATAGCTTTCACTTTGAATATACACTGAGTATACCAAACATTAGGAACACCTTCCTAATATCGAGTTGCACCCCTTTCTTTTGCCCTCAGAACAGCCTCAATTCGTAGTGGTGTGGACTCTTCGAAAGCGTTCCACAGGGATGCTGGCCCATGTTGACTCAAATACTTCTCACAGTCGTGTCAAGTTGGCTAGTTGTCCTTTGTTTGCTGGATCATTCTTGATACACACGGAAAACTGTTGAGCATGAAAAACTCAGCAGGTTGCAGTTCTTGACATAAACCGGTGCACCTGGCACCTACTACCATACCCTGTTCAATGAAACACAAACAATCCATGTTTCAAAGGTTAAAAATCCATATTTAACCTGTCTCCTCTGCTTCATCTACACCGATTAAAGGATTCACCTGGTCAGTCTGTCATGGAAAGAGCAGTTGTCCACTCAGTGTATGAGAAAGGAATGCCAATATTCTTATCAGAGTAAAACAATAATTAGATGTAGATGTAGATGTAAGTAAACTGTTTTAAGCTATTTCTAAAATCATACAAAAAGTAAGAAAAGTATATCTCATAAATTAACAGAATACACAGGCCATATTGATGAGCTGGTCCTCCATTTCTCATTTTTAATTATAATAAATATATTTCTCTCCAATTATAATCTAGCCTATAGCTTGATATGCCTAAATCACTGATTAATGATTAGAAGGGCTGCGCGGTTTAGTAGTAAACTTTTGGCTTGGCTTTTGTTTCTGTTATTTTACATTTTCATCTTAATGTGATTTTTCTTGTTTAAAAAATCCATTTGTTGTTTCATATACAGGTGTTACACATTTATTATACTTTTAATTAAATGTTGTGCAAATTGTTATTTGTTTTTATTGAACCACACCTTAATAGGGATTTGTTCGCACACCTCATTGCTTTGAACACATTTGATTGGAGAAAGTGTAATTCATGATCAGTGCACAGCACTAATGCAACTTCATTAGTGCTCAGTTATTAAGTTACTAAGATTTAGTTTGTTGATGATTTTTATGTGTTGATAAGTGAGTAAAATTATTTTATTTTTGTTGTTGATTAGGTTGTTGCTGTTGTTATCGATGAAGATTATTTGTTTGTTCTTGACGATCATTTTCTTTTTGTTCATGAGTATACTGATAATAAGTTTCCCTCTACTTGTTATTGCTTGTGATGATGATAATGAGTTTTCCTCTTGTTGTTATTGATGAGTATAATGATGATCGTTTTCCTCTTGTTGTTATTGATGGGTATAATGATGATAGTTTTCCTCTTGTTGTTATTGATGAGTATAGTTTTCCTCTTGTTGTTATTGATGAGTATAATGATGATAGTTTTCCTTTTGTTGTTATTAATGAGTATAGTTGTCCTCTTGTTGTTATTGATGAGTATAATGAGTATAGTTGTCCTCTTGCTGTTATTGATGAGTATAGTTTTCCTCTTGTTGTTATTGATGAGTATAGTTTCTCTTGTTGTTATTGATTAGTATAATGATGATCGTTTTCCTCTTGTTGTTATTGATGAGTATAATGGTGATAGTTTTCCTCTTGTTGTTATTGATGAGTATAGTTTCTCTTGTTGTTATTGATGAGTATAATGAGTATAGTTGTCCTCTTGTTGTTATTGATGAGTATAGTGAGTATAGTTTCTCTTGTTGTTATTGATGAGTATAATGATGATCGTTTTCCTCTTGTTGTTATTGATGAGTATAGTTTTCCTCTTGTTGTTATTGATGAGTATAGTTTTCCTCTTGTTGTTATTGATGAGTATAGTGATGATCGTTTTCCTCTTGTTGTTATTGATGGGTATAATGATGATAGTTTTCCTCTTGTTGTTATTGATGAGTATAGTGATGATCGTTTTTCTCTTGTTGTTATTGATGAGTATAATGGTGATAGTTTTCCTCTTGTTGTTATTGATGAGTATAGTTTCTCTTGTTGTTATTGATGAGTATAATGAGTATAGTTGTCCTCTTGTTGTTATTGATGAGTATAGTGAGTATAGTTTCTCTTGTTGTTATTGATGAGTATAATGATGATCGTTTTCCTCTTGTTGTTATTGATGAGTATAGTTTTCCTCTTGTTGTTATTGATGAGTATAGTTTTCCTCTTGTTGTTATTGATGAGTATAGTGATGATCGTTTTCCTCTTGTTGTTATTGATGGGTATAATGATGATAGTTTTCCTCTTGTTGTTATTGATGAGTATAGTTTTCCTCTTGTTGTTATTGATGAGTATAGTTTTCCTCTTGTTGTTATTGATGAGTATAATGATGATAGTTTTCCTCTTGTTGTTGTTGATGAGTATAGTGATGATCGTTTTCCTCTTGTTATTGATGAGTATAATGATGATTATGATACGTTTTTCTCTTGTTATTAATAAGTATAATGATGATGATTATTTTTGTAGTTAGTGGTGATGATGATGATGATGATGTGAGTTGAACTCTGAGCCTGCAGGGAATGGTTTTCAGTTGGCCAAGCTATATAATGACGGCCAAGTTGGCCAAGCCAATATTCAGTTGGCCAAGCCAATATGATGAAGACAAAAAAAAGTTGAGTTGTACTGTTCAAATATATTGATATTGTTTGTGGTCCCTTACAAATGTTATTTTTTCCTCTGCAGTGAAAAAACACAGACTGTACTTTGCAGACATATTGTGAAATCATGTGAATTGTTGCAATTGAAAATACAAAATATTTGTCCATTATCGTGTTACTAGAGATGTTTAATAAAAATCTATAATTTAAAAACATGAGTTGGTTTAAAACATGTTTTGGTTTAAGAACATGATTTGATCTCATGAGAAATACTGTCCATCAAAATAACATTATTGCTTGCTCACTTGGAGTCTGTTGTAGACATTATTAAGCAGCTATTAGCTAGATAAATCAAGGCACACAATGTGCG
Source organism: Oncorhynchus masou masou (assembly GCF_036934945.1). Classification (NCBI taxonomy): domain Eukaryota; kingdom Metazoa; phylum Chordata; class Actinopteri; order Salmoniformes; family Salmonidae; genus Oncorhynchus; species Oncorhynchus masou. The sequence continues at coordinate 22,723,800 of NC_088231.1, forward strand.
TCTCAGAGGTGCTGTTCTGGCTAGGATCAGGTCCTCCCTGTTCATGTAATCTTATTCTATGGCTGCATTTAAACAGGCAGCCAAATTATATATTTTTCAGCTCTGAAAAAGATCTTATGTGATTGGTCAAAAGAGACCAATTAGTGGAAAAAATATCAGAATTGGGCTGGCTATGTAAACAGCCAATGTGATGAAAAAGGTTCTTGACATAAACTGGTGCACCTGGCATCTACTACTATACCCCGCTCAAAAAAAAACATAAATCAGTGATGTTACTCTAAGGCCGCATTTACACAGGCAGTCCAATTCTGATATTTGTGCTGAACATGATCTAATGTGAAAAAATCTAATGTAATTGGACAAAATACCAATTAGGGCTGTAAACACAGCTTCTGATACTTGATACATTTGTCCGCTAGTGGTCATAAACACCAGAATTGATCACTAGATAGATGGCGGTGTTGGTATGGCATCAGTGGAAATGTGACCAGACCAATTACATAAAAATCCCTCCTCTCCTTCCAATATGGTGAAAGGACTCATCATAAGGTTGGCTTTCACCTAGAGGGGTATACTACAAAGCAGGATCAATGAGTTAGCCAACTAACTTGCCTAAATATGATTTTTTAGAAAGACAAGCTTGAAATGGGCATGGTGTAATTGACTGACCCAAAAACACATATCCTGTTCTAAAATGAACGTAGCCTTGAGATGCTTTTGAGAAACCATGCCGAGGTCAGTTCTTTCAGTTCAATGAAAGAGACGAGGGAGAGGACAGGGGTGTAATCATTAGTCCAAACAGTTTTAAAACAATTCTGTTTCTATTGGACATATTCAGGTAGGTTTTTCAGACCATGAGACATCCTGAAAATCACGTCCGAACGGCCTACAACCTATTATGACCACACTATTTGGAAAGGGGAGACTCTCACGAATGCGAGGATGTCCTCTGTTTTGTTCTTCGATCCTCACAAGTGTCATGGGACTCATCTGAAGTCAGTAACGCTGATGTGCCAACTTCTGTCTGTTCTGAACCGTTTGAGCTAGAAACGAATATGTGTCACGGGACTCGTTTGACAGTAACCCATACAAGTGAATGCAAATATGGAGGTAGTTTAGTGCCAACAAACATAAGGGATTAAATATGTCCAATACATATGTCTTGAGCTTTCCTATATTTCCTTCAAAATCTTCAATCTTTAATATCTTATTCCTTAGGATTTTTTGGGGGGTCTTATTTGCCATTTCTGAATGTTGTTGAATGCGTTTCTATGGGCTATAGAAGTAAAGGCCAAATTCAAGATTTTATCAATTATAATCATTACATTGTTTTATACCTAAAGGGGTCCTAAAATTCAAAATCAAATAGCTAAATGATCCAAGGTACGACCAACTTAAAACAATTCCATCTGTTAGTTTCGCCCCCCCCCCCCCCCCTCAAAATATCAGAATTGGGCTGCCTGTATTGTGATGTTGAATTAAAGAAGTAGTCCTTGGTTATTTAGTTTAAAGCTACATTCTGGGATTTGAATGACAACAAAACCGCGTCCCGCAATGTTCTAGACATCTACACTACTATAACATGTTAGTTATCTGGTGATAGTATAGTATTGACATCTACACTACTATAACAGGTCAGTTATCTGGTGATAGTATAGTGTTGACATCTACACTACTATAACATGTCAGTTATCTGGTGATAGTATAGTGTTGACATCTACACTACTATAACAGGTCAGTTACCTGGTGATAGTATAGTGTTGACATCTACACTACTATAACAGGTCAGTTACCTGGTGATAGTATAGTGTTGACATCTACACTACTATAACAGGTCAGTTATCTGGTGATAGTATAGTGTTTTAGACATCTACACTACTATAACAGGTCAGTTATCTGGTGATAGTATAGTGTTGACATCTACACTACTATAACAGGTCAGTTATCTGGTGATAGTATAGTGTTGACATCTACACTACTATAACAGGTTAGTTATCTGGGGATAGTATAGTGTTGACATCTACACTACTATAACAGGTCAGTTATCTGGTGATAGTACAGTGTTGACATCTACACTACTATAACAGGTTAGTTATCTGGGGATAGTATAGTGTTGACATCTACACTACTATAACAGGTTAGTTATCTGGTGATAGTATAGTGTTGACATCTACACTACTATAACAGGTCAGTTATCTGGTGATAGTACAGTGTTGACATCTACACTACTATAACATGTTAGTTATCTGGTGATAGTATAGTATTGACATCTACACTACTATAACAGGTCAGTTATCTGGTGATAGTATAGTGTTGACATCTACACTACTATAACATGTCAGTTATCTGGTGATAGTATAGTGTTGACATCTACACTACTATAACAGTTCAGTTATCCGGTGATAGTATAGTGTTGACATCTACACTACTATAACAGGTTAGTTATCTGGTGATAGTATAGTGTTCTAGACATCTACACTACTATAACAGGTCAGTTATCTGGTGATAGTATAGTGTTGACATCTACACTACTATAACATGTCAGTTATCTGGTGATAGTATAGTGTTGACATCTACACTACTATAACATGTCAGTTATCTGGTGATAGTATAGTGTTGACATCTACACTACTATAACAGGTCAGTTATCCGGTGATAGTATAGTGTTGACATCTACACTACTATAACAGGTTAGTTATCTGGTGATAGTATAGTGTTCTAGACATCTACACTACTATAACAGGTCAGTTATCTGGTGATAGTATAGTGTTGACATCTACACTACTATAACATGTCAGTTATCTGGTGATAGTATAGATGTCAGAACACTGTACTATCACCAGATAACTGACCTGTTATAGTGTAGATGTCAGAACACTGTACTATAACAGGTCAGTTTTCTGGCAGAAATTGCTCAGATACACGAATACGATATAAGATTCAAAATGTGTGAATCTTGCCTTTAACATTCCAGAATCCTTCCTGAATCACACTAGTGTTCTGTTCCATGTTCAGCCATAGACATGTTCCACAGACAGCAAGACTGGTTTAAATAAACAGAATGAACAGATTGCAGCACACTGTGTTCGTTATTAACACAAGAAACATGTTTTAACTATACAATGTTTATTATACATTGACTACAGATCATTACTTTTTCTGTCCCAATGACATAGGATTTGACTAATTACCGAACAGTCCCCATAACCTGGTTTATACTGTAGTGACCTTAACCCAACACCTAGCAACCTCATAACCTGGTCTATACTGAGTTTATACTGTAGTGACCTTAACCCAACACCTAGCAACCTCATAACCTGGTCTATACTGAGTTTATACTGTAGTGACCTTAACCCAACACCTAGCAACCTCATAACCTGGTCTATACTGTAGTGACCTTTACCCAACACCTAGCAATCTCGTCAAAGGTTTTATATCTCCTGGTGTAACTACTAAGGTGTTGGTTTGACAGTCGCTGGATGAGGGACGAGTCCCCACATTCACTACAATACATTACACAATGGTGTACATGTATTCTTCACCACTAATATAACACCTGCTAACTTCTATTATATATTTAGTGCACTAGATTACATACATTTCTGATATGCCAGTTTAATTAGAAATAAAAACAAACTGCTTAAAACTTGAAATTGATATCCAACACAACTCCATAAGATGAGGTGTCCCATCAACCCACTATTTATACATTTACTTTTGATACTTAACTATATTCAAAACCAAATACTTTTTTACTTTTACTCAAGTAGTATTTTACTGGATTACTTTTATTTAAGTCATTTTCTATTAAGGTATCTTTACTTTTACTCAAGTATGATAATTGGGTACTTTTTCCACCACTGGTCCCATCAACCCACTCCCAAACTCCCTCTGTATGGCTGAAGTCCAATCCAGACCTCCCTGCTCAAGCCATGGATAAATATACCTGTCATTTTGGTGCAAGGAAAATATAACACATCCAGATAGACGATGACGAAATGACGATGCCACGGACCGGAGATATTGAGATGAACGAGATGCAACACTTCGCAGTCACACACAGTATCTGCGCATGTGCACAGGTTCGCATCACGCTGTTTAAAGTGTGGTATCCAGGGCACCAGAACAGCAAAGAACACTCTTAGTTGTTGTTGTAATTGACCCACTATGCGGTTTACTCTCTGCATCTACGTCATATTGCTGAGTCTACTTTTTTAGTTAACATTTCACAACAGAAATGCTTTCAAACAATTATTCTGCCACATTCATTCACACAAATGCATTTTGTAATTATCATAAAAAATAAACATTTAGTATGAGACGCAGTGTAATGATGTTAGGAATGGAGGTAGATGAGTGCCAATATCACCCTTCTCCTGTAGTGTGCACTTGTTCACTTCCCTTCTTGGATACCTCATTTACACACACTGTATATAGACTTTTCTATTGTGTTATTGACTGTATGTATATTTATTCCATGTGTAACTCTGTGTTGTTGTTTGTGTCGTACTGCTTTGCTTTATCTTGGCCAGGTCGCAGTTGTAAATTTGAACTTGTTCTCAACTGGCCTACCTGGTTAAATAAAGGTGAAAGAAAATGTAAAATTGGAAAGAAAATGCCAGGTATGGAAACTTGTTCCATGGCCTATGCCTAAACCAATCCAATGCTTTTAAACTTGTCGGGAGGATAGAGAGATTGGGATGAGTCTATTTCCACGTCTCACATCCTACCACTAGGGGGCAGCAGCAGCCAGGGCCAAGTTCCTGTTGGACTGGGCCTTTAAGAAAGTGATTTCGCACCAGGTTTTGTTTCAATTCCATTTCAATACAGTGAATAAACTGAAATAGTTAGTAATTAGTCCCAGTTAATTTAGTAACAAAACCTTAGACACTGTTCTGATAACTGATGGTTATGATCCAACCCTTCATTCTGGTGTTGCCTCCACAAACAAGAAGTTAACAAGATATTAGTTAAAATGTAAACAGTAACATTCACTCTGTCTTAAAAGGCACAATGTCTTATTTACAAAAGTTTTTCTTTCTTCAAGTTTAGGAGTTTAGACCTTTAAAATGTACACTGTAAAATTCACTCTGTCCTAAAGAGGCAGGGAGATGTCTTGTCCTTCTAGATTACAGATGTTATGCCCCTATTTATACACACTTTGACATACAGTATGAATACATGATTGTGTGTCAGCTTGTGCAGCAGACAGTAGTCAGTCATGTTGCTCCTGGTCACGTGATGCGGCAGCCCAACCTGCGACTTCAACAATCAGTGTCAGCTCTCGGCCCAAGAGGGAATTACCTCCTTATCTAATGAAGAAGTTGGTTTCTCCTGTGGGAGACTCAGGTTCAGATCAGTGTCTTCGTGTGTGTGTGTGTGTCTGTCTGAATGTGAACATTTGTTTCTCTCCCACCTGTAGTTCAGAGTACCATTCTATCAAATCACACCAGTCTTCAGACCATCATTAACATACAGTAGAGTTCATTAAAAGTACCTATGAGAAGCCTATTTCTCACAGATCCATTCTTGTGAAAATGAACATCCCAAATCCCTCCATACGCCTTGGCCTGACGATATGTAATAGATTTCCCCACAGTTCTGGTACGTACCACCACCAGGCTCTCCACTCCACCAATACCTGCAGTAGAAACAACAGAGTTAGACTGACTTCTCTCTCAGAACCTAGAGTATGAACAACACAGAGTTAGACTGACCTCTCTCTCAGAACCTAGAGTATGAACAACACAGAGTTAGACGGACCACTCTCTAAGAACCTAGAGTATGAACAACACAAAGTTAGACTGACCTCTCTCTCAGAACCTAGAGTATGAACAACACAGAATTAGACTGACCTCTCTCTCAGAACCTAGAGTATGAACAACACAGAGTTAGACGGACCACTCTCTCAGAACCTAGAGTATGAACAACACAGAGTTAGACTGACCTCTCTCTCAGAACCTAGAGTATGAACAACACAGAGTTAGACTGACCTCTCTCTCAGAACCTAGAGTATGAACAACACAGAGTTAGACTGACCACTCTCTCAGAACCTAGAGTATGAACAACACAGAGTTAGACTGACCACTCTCTCAGAACCTAGAGTATGAACAACACAGAGTTAGACTGACCTCTCTCTCAGAACCTAGAGTATGAACAACACAGAGTTAGACTGACCACTCTCTCAGAACCTAGAGTATGAACAACACAGAGTTAGACTGACCACTCTCTCAGAACCTAGAGTATGAACAACACAGAGTTAGACTGACCTCTCTCTCAGAACCTAGAATATGAACAACACAGAGTTAGACTGACCCCTCTCTCAGAACCTAGAGTATGAACAACACAGAGTTAGACTGACCTCTCTCTCAGAACCTAGAGTATGAACAACAGATAATCAGTCCTACTCCTTCCACTGTGGTCAGTGTTATTATAGAGCAGTAGTCTCTTACCTTGGGGCGGTCAGTGTTATTAGAGCAGTAGTCTCTTACCTTGTGGCGGTCAGTGTTATTATAGAGCAGTAGTCTCTTACCTTGCTGTGGTCAGTGGGGTGCCGTCCACCCATTTCCAGGTCCCCTCAGTAACAGAGTCAGTCAGACCAATCCAGACATAACTGACTGATTTAAACCCATTGATGAATGTCTGTTGTTGAGGAACAGAAAAAGCATTGTTACTAACACATGATGGACTAATAAATAGAGTATCTCTCTCTGTCTCTGTCTCTCACCTGTTCCTCTTCCCTGTTAATGATCACCAGATCTGCTCCTCTCTCCAGACAGTCCTGTCTACTCTCCTCCCAGGATTTCTTCTCAGTAGAGAGGTAGTAACAGCTGCAGCCAAACCTTCTCCATCCTTCAGGACAGGACCCTAGAAGTTTCACATTTACTATCTTTGACAGGGGCTTATATATATAATAAAAGCATTAAACCTCTCACTAAAGGCTTCAGTCATACTAAAGTTATACTTCAATCTGAAGTGGTTCTCCAGCAAATTAGTAAAAATGTCTCACCCCATGTTCAAGAATGGCATTACATTACATCCTCTCACTTTTGGTTATTTTAAAATGAAATGATCTCCAAAATATCGTTATTTTTAAAACAAGCCATGAAAAGTCGGTTGCAATTTCAGTTTATTCCAAATATTATGGTTAAACTCAAATATACTAATTGATTTAAAAAAAACTTTATATTTTATGTAAAACGTTATAATCTTTCTACGTTATAGAAATAAGACTGGTAGAGTTGTTACACATGCAGCTAACAAAAATATATGGAAATGTCTGTTCTACTCTAAATTAAAACCAACATTGGGGAAAAGATTTTCCATGTACCTATTCCATGGTACATGGTTTATGAACTGATACACAAAACGACGCTGGATTAAAAAAAAGTTTAAATTGTCTGCACCATTTCCAATCCCCCATATATATTTGGTCTGTAGCTGGTCTCTCTCTGTGGTCCTGGTATTTAGATTATTCTGTAGCTGGTCTCGCTCTGAAGTTGCATCTGTAAAATGGAAAAGTCAATCAAAATGTGTAACTGTCACAACATTGACAAAAATGTTTTAGTAAAAAACAATGTTCACTTACAGGAATCCCACAGGCCTCTGATTACAGCCAGTAGAACAAACACTGCAGCAACTCTGGAGGGTCTCTTCCACCACTGAAAATGTTCTGAATAACAAGTTATTAAAGTCAGATCTTTGGTAATGTGTTAATGCGTTTTACTGCATCAGTGTTTTATTTGAGCTGGATTCTGCAGGGACAGGATCCAGCTGCTCTCAGGTTGGACTGATGGATTCCAGAACCTATTTGGTCGGATCCGCTACCTCTCGTGGCATAGAAAATAATTGTTACTGTTTGCAATGAAAGAATTTGAATTAAAGAGCTCAAAGTTAATTTGAGTTTCCTCCTCGTTAATTCTCCTGCCCCCTAAAATAAATGCAATGTGAAAACGTAGATTTCTATCCCGGGACTGATTTTCTGAGAATACTAAACTTTTCACAACTTTATTACTCATTACGCTGTTATTTCTAACCCGATATGGATGACAATACCTTCAAATTAAAGCTGACGATTTGCACTTTAACCCCATAGTCATGATTTAAAATCCAAACTTTTGGACTATAGAGCCATAAGAAGAAAACATGCTTCTCTGTCACAATAACTACGGAGGGCCTGTATGTAGGGGTAAGGTAGAGGCTGGTAGCCTCAATATTAACAGAGGGCACTGTAGGTAGGGGTAAGGTTGAGGCTGCTAGCCTCAATATTAACAGAGGGTACTGTAGGTAGGGGTAAGGTAGAGGCTGCTAGCCTCAATATTAACAGAGGGTACTGTAGGTAGGGGTAAGGTAGAGGCTGGTAGCCTCAATATTAACAGAGGATACTGTAGGTAGGAGTAAGGTAGAGGCTTGTAGCCTCAATATTAACAGAGGGTACTGTAGGTAGGGGTAAGGTAGAGGCTGGTAGTCTCAATATTAACAGAGGGTACTGTAGGTAGGGGTAAGGTAGAGGCTGCTAGCCTCAATATTAACAGAGGGTACTGTAGGTAGGGGTAAGGTAGAGGCTGCTAGCCTCAATATTAACAGAGGGTACTGTATGTAGTGGTAAGGTAGAGGCTGGTAGCCTCAATATTAACAGAGGGTACGTAGTGGTAAGGTAGAGACTGTAGTGGTAAGGTAGAGACTGGTAGCCTCAATATTAACAGAGGGTACTGTAGGTAGGGGTAAGGTAGAGGCTGGTAGCCTCAATATTAACAGAGGGCACTGTAGGTAGGGGTAAGGTAGAGGCTGGTAGTCTCAATATTAACAGAGGGTACTGTATGTAGGGGTAAGGTTGAGGCTGCTAGCCTCAATATTAACAGAGGGTACTGTATGTAGTGGTAAGGTAGAGGCTGGTAGCCTCAATATTAACAGAGGGTACTGTATGTAGGGGTAAGGTTGAGGCTGCTAGCCTCAATATTAACAGAGGGCACTGTAGTTAGGGGTAAGGTAGAGGCTGGTTCTCAATATTAACAGAGGGTACTGTAGGTAGGGGTAAGGTAGAGGCTGGTAGCCTCAATATTAACAGAGGGTACTGTAGGTAGGGGTAAGGTAGAGGCTGCTAGCCTCAATATTAACAGAGGGCACTGTAGGTAGGGGTAAGGTTGAGGCTGCTAGCCTCAATATTAACAGAGGGTACTGTAGGTAGGGGTAAGGTAGAGGCTGCTAGCCTCAATATTAACAGAGGGTACTGTAGGTAGGGGTAAGGTAGAGGCTGGTAGTCTCAATATTAACAGAGGGTACTGTAGGTAGGGGTAAGGTAGAGGCTGCTAGCCTCAATATTAACAGAGGGTACTGTAGGTAGAGGCTGGTAGCCTCAATATTAACAGAGGGTACTGTAGGTAGGAGTAAGGTAGAGGCTGGTAGCCTCAATATTAACAGAGGGTACTGTAGGTAGGGGTAAGGTAGAGGCTGGTAGCCTCAATATTGACAGAGGGTACTGTAGGTAGGGGTAAGGTTGAGGCTGCTAGCCTCAATATTAACAGAGGGTACTGTAGGTAGTGGTAAGGTAGAGGCAGGTAGCCTCAATATTAACAGAGGGCACTGTAGGTAGGAGTAAGGTAGAGGCTTGTAGCCTCAATATTAACAGAGGGTACTGTAGGTAGGGGTAAGGTAGAGGCTGGTAGACTCAATATTAACAGAGGGTACTGTAGGTAGGGGTAAGGTAGAGGCTGCTAGCCTCAATATTAACAGAGGGTACTGTAGGTAGGGGTAAGGTAGAGGCTGCTAGCCTCAATATTAACAGAGGGCACTGTAGGTAGGGGTAAGGTTGAGGCTGCTAGCCTCAATATTAACAGAGGGTACTGTAGGTAGGGGTAAGGTAGAGGCTGGTAGGCTCAATATTAACAGAGGGTACTGTATGTAGTGGTAAGGTAGAGGATGCTAGCCTCAATATTAACAGAGTGTACTGTAGGTAGGGGTAAGGTAGAGGCCGGTAGCCTCAATATTAACAGAGGGTACTGTATGTAGGGGTAAGGTAGAGGCTGGTAGGCTCAATATTAACAGAGGGTACTGTAGGTAGTGGTAAGGTAGAGGCAGGTAGGCTCAATTTCAACAGAGGGTACTGTATGTAGTAGGCTGACTTGAAAAGGTCCCTTGTTTTGTACTCACAAGTTGTTCAACATATAAAGAATAGGGTGCTCTTTAGAATGCAGGCTGAGTCAGTTTGTCAACCCAAACTCTATCTTCCATAATCATACGGCAGACTCATTTCTCTATGCATGTTATTACAGACAGACAGGGAGGCAGACATTCATCCTAATCCTACTCCACTCAATGCCCTATACAAGACACCACTTAAACACACCGAGTAGACAAAACATTAAGAATACCTGCTCTTTCCTTAACATAGACTGACCGGGTGAATCCAGGTGAAAGCTATGATCCCTTATTGATGCCACCTGAAGGGGAGGAGACGGGTTAAAGAAGGATTTTAAAGCTTTGAGACAATTGAGACATGGATTGTGTATGTGTGCCATTCAGAGTGTTAATGGGCAAGACAAATGATTGAAACGCTTTTGATTTGGTTTGAATGTGTCAAGTACTGAACGTTGCTGTGTTTTTCACGCTCAACAGTTCACCGCGTGTATCAAGAATGGTCCACCACCCAGAGGACATCCAGCCAACTTGACACAACTGTGGGAAGCGTTGGAGTCTGTACTTTGTCAAGGTTTTTCTAAGGTGTCCATGGCGTTCTGTCGATTTAGGGCCAGATAGCACTGCATTTTCCTTCAGGCTTGTGTTTCCCAATAGGTAATGTAGTTTTGTTTTAACTGTGTTGTAATTTGGATTATTCTGATTGTTTGGATTTTCTGGTCCTGAGGATTCGGTGTGTTAGTAGAACAGGTTTGTGAACTCAAAACTGAATTGCTATTTTTATTTTTTTATTTTTTATTATTAGTGGATATTGGCCTAATTCTGCCCTGCATGCATTATTTGTCATTATAATCTTTACGTGTAGGGGCATCTTACAGAACTCTCTCTCTCTCTGTCTCTCTCTGTCTCTCTCTCTGTCTCTCTCTCTGTCTCTCTCTCTCTCTCTCTCTCTCTCTCTCTCTCTCTCTCTCTCTCTCTCTCTCTCTCTCTCTCTGTCTCTCTCTGTCTCTCTCTCTCTGTCTCTCTCTCTCTGTCTCTCTCTCTCTGTCTCTCTCTCCGTCTCTCTCTCTCTCTGTCTCTCTCTCTGTCTCTCTCTCTCTGTCTCTCTCTCTGTCTCTCTCTCTCTGTCTCTCTCTCTGTCTCTCTCTCTCTCTGTCTCTGTCTCTCTCTGTCTCTCTCTCTCTCTGTTTCTCTCTCTCTCTCTCTCTGTCTCTCTCTGTCTCTCTGTCTCTCTGTCTCTGTCTCTCTCTCTCTCTCTCTCTCTGTCTCTCTCTCTGTCGCTCTCTCTCTGTCTCTCTCTCTCTCTCTGTCTCTCTCTCTCTGTCTGTCTCTCTCTCTCTGTCTCTCTCTCTCTGTCTGTCTCTCTCTCTCAATTTGCTTTATTTGCATTCGTATATTGGAGATTAAGTGACACTGACATTGATCTGGAGTGAGTCAGCAATGTAGTCTGGCAGAAACTCAACCCAGGATTTACAAGAAATTGCATGACTGACTAGAAAGGGAACGCCTTCAAGATAAGGGTGACCAATCACTTTGTGAAGTACAACACCCTGCATCTATATAAAGCGTCAGCTGCATCTCCGCTTGTAGACGTACGATTCTAGATACCCAACTCAACAGGCAAAGGTAAGGACGTCTATAAAATTACACTTACAAGGAACAAGCCTGAACCACGTTCTTGTTGCGTGTTTTGTTATTACAAATGGGTGTTCTTTCCAAATTGACATTCAAAAAAGGAAGTATGAAAAAGTTTATTATCTGTGAATAATTTGGAAAGACTGCATATGCAATTTATTTTATACAAATCTTCTATAATATGTTTATTGTAACAATAGTAACTAATGACTACGTCTAATGATGTCTGACAACATAGACGTAGCATTACTTTCTTAGCTACAGTATACATATCTCCCTGGCATATTGCATCATTTATGCAGCAGCATACAAGACATTTTTGGACTCACGATGTGCTGTGCTCACTTGAACAGGAAGGTGGCGCGGCGGTCCTTCTTGTGGGCTTTAGAAAGAGGCCCGAAATTCCGATATTCCATATTTTCCCAGTCGAATCGAGTTTTATCCGAGTTCCCAGTTGTCTTGAACTCACTGCAGTCTGAGATTTCCCAGTTCTGAGTTTCCAGTTGTTTTGAACATGGCAGACCAGCATGGTGATGTCCATTTAATAGCCCCTTTTTCGTGATATCCAAATGCTAGTTACGATCTTGTCTCATCGCTGCAACTCCCCTACGGACTCGGCGAAGGTCGAGAGCCAAGCTACACTGCTTCTTGACTCACTGCTCACTTATTCTGGAAGCCAGCCGCACCAATATGTCGGAGGAAACAGTCGACCTGAAGACCGAAGTCAGCTTACAGGAGCCTGCCTCGCCACAAGGAGTCACTAGAGCACGATGAGGACATCCCAGCTGGCCAAACCCTCCCCTAACCCAGACGACGCTGGGCCAATTGTGCGCCGCCTCATGGGTCTCCTGGTCACAGCCGACTGTAACAGCCTGAGATCAAACCTGGGGCGGCAGTGCTGCCTTGACTCATTGTTGAATTTGCGATTTCCAACTTGTTGTGTAATGTTTATGTCCAATGGCCGATGAGCAGTGATACGTTTTATCTATAATTTTCTCTTCATATGACAATAATTGAAAAGGAATTACCAGTAGATTGCCGACTTGATGCATGATCATGACTGCTCGTCCAGCTTGCTAGTTAAGGTTTTGAAAGTATGATGTTGACATAATTAGTCCAATCAAAGTTACCGTAGATGTAAAGAGATTTGGGTAATTTTGTCTGTGGCCAATGACCTTGAGCCTTCTTGTATGGGCAGCACCCAAGGGTCTTGAAATATTCAAGCTCTACCCAATTTCGGGGTGACGAAGTGTCCCCATGAGTGACAGAACACTGAGCCAATCACGTTGCAACTAGAGAATATTACCAACCCATAGGCTCCGTATTTTTCATACACGTATTAATGCCAAAATAATAAAATACAGAACAGACAAACATATATATAAATGTGTCGCCACCGGTGCTGCGTAAGTTGGATTCATCGAACGTCAAACTGTATGTGTAAATGGCTTGACAGAAATGGTAGTAGAAGGTGAATGTTGAACTTTTGTTGCCAAATATCCAGATGATGCTGCATACCATTTTGCACAATGACGCTGTCGAGTGATCAAGGCATAAATGCAGCTGTCTGGTGTCAAACTCGCTTGACACAGTGGTCACATTCCCCTGCTCAGACGTTGCATGCATCAACCAATGGTTGCATGCCACGTTATCGACTGTACCGACAAGCGCCAGATTGCTGTAACATATAATGTGGTTAGCTGATACATAAAATACCTATCCAGGCATTGTAAGGTCTGACATATGTCAGCAACGTCTGGGCAGTGGAACGTGGCCAGTAACAACAGGAGATCAACTAATCTGCTGGTTTATTCTTGTGGGTTTTTGGATGAAAGCAAGTTTGTTTTAATACTCAGGTACATGTAATCTCCCATTAGTAGTGTTTTAAGAAATCGGTTCATAACATTTAGCTGCATGTTAAGTTCTGCCTGTTGGTTGCAATTGGCCAACTATCTCTATGTACTGTACTAACAACAATAATCCACATAATAACATTCAGAATTCATAGTCAATAACGTAATCAGAGGCAAAAATAAACAAGGAAACATTTTTTTTTTCAAACTTTTTTTGTTTTTCAAACTTCAAAAACAAACTGTGGAAAAGATATCCCCTTTTCATACAGAGAAATAAGAATGGACAGATGATTATACTAATTATAGCAACGGTTATCAAGACGTATAAAAGGTACAAAAAAGTCCAGTTCGGATAAATGTAACAGCTGCATAAAGAATGAGATACTCAAAGCTTGTAGAATTGAAAAAAAAACATTAAATATTGACTGAACTTTAGCACAAACAATTATATATGATGGACAGAAAGTAAACGTAATTCACCAGTTTTGGTGGGAATTCTGGTTTAGACTTTGTCAAATATTTACAAAAAGCATATTTGAAACAACCCATGCTAACATTTTTATACCATACAGTGCCTTCAGAAACTATTCATACCCCTTGACTAATTCCACATGTTGTTGTGTTAATGTATAACCTGAATTCAAACAATACCCAGAATACCCAACAACAACAAAGAGAAACCATGTTTTTAGACATTTTTGCTAATTTATTGAAAATGAAACGCAGAAATATCTCATTTGCATTTTTTGCCTTTGCATAGCTGTAATCCATTTCTTTTTATCAGAAAAATCTCCCTAGACCGTGCCAATGACAAGCATACCCACAACATGATGCAGCCACCACCATGCTTGAAAATATGAAGAGTGGTACTCAGTGATGTGTTGGATTTACCCCAAACATTTCACTTTGTATTTAGGAGACAAAGATAATTTCTTCGCCACATTTTTTGCATTTTTCCTTTAGTGCATGTTTTGGAATATTTGTATTCTGTACAGGCTTCCTTCTAGGCACTCTATCATTTAGGTTAGTGTTGTGGTGTAACTATAATGTTGTTCATCCATCCTCCGTTGTCTCCTATCACAGCCATTAAACTGAACATTTAAGTCACCATAGGCCTCATTGTGCCATTCCTGAGCGGTTTCCTTACACTCCGGCAACTGAGTTAGGAAGGACGCCTGTGTCTTTGTAGTGACTGGGTGTATTGATACACCATCCAAAGTGTCATTAATAATTTCACCATGCTCAAAGGGATATTCATTGTCTGCTTGTGAAAATGTTTACACATCTACCAATACGTGCCTTTCTTTGCGAGGCATTGAAAAACTTCTGGTCTTTTCGTTTGAATCTGTATTTGAAATGTACTGCTCGACAGAGGGCCTTCACAGATAATTCTAGGTGTGGGGAACAGAGATGAGATCTGAAACATTATTACTGCACAGTCCATGCAACTTCTGTGACTGGTTAAGAAAATGTTTACGCTTCAACTTATTTAGGCCATAACAAAGGGGTTGAGTACTTTAAATGTTTTATTAATTTGTAAACATTTCTAAAAACATTTTTCCACTGTGACATTATGTGGTATTGTGTGTAGGCCAGTGACACAACATCGTAATTGAATCCATTTTAAATACTCCCTGAATGCATTGCATGTCTATTTATGTGCTCTGTTAATACTGTATATTGATAGAATAATAAACTTAGAAAATAACAACTGATTTGTATATTGACTAAAGCATGAATTTACCCTCTATCCAACCAGCTTCTCTCTAATGCTGTTGGCCCATAGAAATGCATTGAATAACACATGAAACAACAGATAGAAAGGCAGTTTGTGGTTAAGTGTCCTATATCAGAGAGATATAATAAATATCAGGGAAGTTTGTATTCAACCCCTTATTTTAGGAACTAAACTGCTACTGGAGACCCTCATACGAGTTTTGTGAGGCTTGTGGGCATTCTACAGCAAAACAACCTACAGTCAGATGTTCCAAAGGGGTCATATTAATGTGTCACCCAAACTACTGCAGATGCGGAAGGTGACATCAGCAGATGTGGTGGATTGAGATGCATCCAATGCAAAAAATAAAAAATTGTTCACACACAGATCAGCATGAAATAAGTGTTTCCTGTCTGTGTGTGTGTGTGTGTGTGTGTGTGTCTGTGTGTGTGGTCTGCTTCTGAGTTTGAGGTTTGAGGGGTACACTATGTAAATGTCATTTCTCAGACAAACAGAGGAGGAGCTGTGAAACTACCATGACAATACTAGTATAAAACAGCCATGAATACAGACACAGAGGAGGAGCTGTGAAACTACCATGACAATACTAGTATAAAACAGCCATGAATACAGACACAGAGGAGGAGCTGTGAAACTACCATGACAATACTAGTATAAAACAGCCATGAATACAGACACAGAGGAGGAGCTGTGAAACTACCATGACAATACTAGTATAAAACAGCCATGAATACAGACACAGCATCTTAAAGAAGCTTAAACTAAACACAAGGTCATTTCTATTCCATGTGTCTCTGACACAGGGTTTCCATTGCTCCCCACAGACAAGTTTGTTTGCAGCCTTTAACTCCAGAGGTGGACAACTCTCCTCTTGGAAAGCTACTGTGTTCCAGCCCTATTCAAACACACCTGATTCAACAGTGACAGAATCCTGATTACAATTTAAGTAATTTAGCTGAAACTCTCATCCAGAGCCATTCGGGTTAAGCGCCTTGCTCAAGGGCACAGGCAGATTTTTCATCTAGTCGGCTCTGTGATTCAAACCAGCAACTTTTCAGTTACTGCCCCAACCCTCTTAACCACTAAGCTACCTGCCAAATAAATGAATTGGATGTGTCAAAGCAGGGCTGCAGTAAAACCCTGCACCCACAGTACTGAAGCTCTCCAAGAGGACAATTTGCTACCCCTGTATAACACAATCATCAATAATGCCATAATGTTACTGTGTTTTCTCTTTCTCCTTTATGTCTGCGGTTGATTTGAATGAAGATGGCGATCATTACAGTATGGACATTTCTTCTGTTGACCTCTGGTGTGGCCGTAGGGACGGTAAATTGAGTTAAATATATTTTTGGTTTGTGTATGCGTGTGCCTGTCTGTGTGAGCCTGTCTGTATCTGTGTGTGTGTGTGTGTGTGTGTGTGTGTGTGTGTGTGTGTGTGTGTGTGTGTGTGTGTGTGTGTGTGTGTGTGTGTGTGTGTGTGTGTGTGTGTGTGTGTGTGTGTGTGTGTGTGTGTGTGTGTGTGTGTGTGTGAGGGTGAAGAGGGGACTAAATTGAGCCTAATGTAGCTACTGATATAGAATCTTAATTTGATCACTCTTTTGTTGGTAAGAATTTTCCTGTTCAGCAGGAATTCCAAATTTGTAGGAAATCCAAACGTGTAGTGTATTGTAGGTAGTGTAGTCTATTAAAGTAATTATAAAGGATGCTAAAGATAGTAATTTCACTTTAAAATGTCACACTTAATTTGCCCTAACAAATTTTTTTATCAACTCTTACAACATTTTTTCCATTCATTATAATCCACATAATAATCCACATTTCCTGCTCTTCTGGGATTATTTTCCTGCTGTAGAAAACTAGCTCAAATTAAGATCCTACACATACGGTACAGTGCCTTCGGAAAGTATTCAGATCCCTTGACTTTTTCCACATTTTGTTACAGCCTTTTTCTAAAATGGATTCAATACACACTACCCCATAATTACCAAGCGAAAACAGGTTTCTAGTTGCAATATATAAAAAAATAAAAATAGATACCTCATTTACATACGTATTCAGACTCTTTGCTATGAGACTCGAAATTGAGCTCAGATGCATCTTGTTTCCATTGATCATCTTTGAGATTGACAGTGCATGTCAGAGCAAAAACCAAGCCATGAGGTTGAAGGAATTGTCCGTATTGTCCGGATTGTGTGGAGGCACAGATCTGGGGAAGGGTCCAAAACAACTGTCTGCAACATTGAAGGTCCCCAAGAACAGTGTCCTCCATCATTCTATAATGGAATAAGTTTGGAACCACCAAGACTCTACCTAGAGCTGGCCGCCTGGCCGAACTGAGCAATCGGGGGAGAAGGGCCTTGGTCATGAGGTGACCAAGAACCCGATGGTCTCTAGAGTATCTCTGTGGAGATGGGAGAACCATCCAGAAGGACAACCATCGCTCAGCACTCCACCAATCAGGCCTTTATGTTAGAGTGGCCAGAGTGAAGCCACCCCTCAGTAAAAGGCACATGACTGCCCACTTGGAGTCTGCCAAAAGGCACCTAAAGACTCTCACACCATGAGAAACAAGATTCTCTGGTCTGATGAAACCAAGATTGAACTCTTTAGCCTGAATGCCAAGCGTCACGCCTGGAGGAAACCTGGCACCATCCCTACGGTGAAGCATGGTGGTGGCAGCATCATGCTGTGGGGATGTTTTTCAGCGGCAGGGACTGGAAGACTAGTCAGATTGGAGGCAAAGATGTAAGTACAGAGAGATCATTGATGAAAACCTGCTCCAGAGTGCTCAGGACCACAGACCTGGGCGCAGATTCACCTTCCAACAGGACAACGACTCTAAGCACACAGCCAAGACAATGCAGGAGTGGCTTCGGTACAAGTCTTTGAGTGTCCTTGAGTTGCCCACCAGAGCCCAGACTTGAACCCGATCGAACATCTCTGGAGAGACCTTAAAATAGCTGTGCAGCGACACTCGCCATCCAGAAAAATGGGGGAAACTCCGCAAACACAGGTGTGCCAATCTTGTAGCGCCATACGCAAGAAGACCCGAAGCTATAATTACTGCCGAAGGTGAGTAAAGGGTCTGAATACTTATGTAAATGTAGTATTTCAGTATTGTTTTATACATTTGTAAACATTTCTAAAAACCTGTTTTTGCTTTGTTATGTGGTATTGTGTGCCGATTGATGAAGAAAAAAAAACAATTTAATCTATGATAAAATCAGGTTTTAACGTAACAAAATGTGGAAAAAGTCAAGGGGTCTGAATACTTTCCGAATGCACTGTAAACCATATATGCAAAAGTATGTGGACAGCCCTTCAAATTAGTGATTTTGGCTATTGCAGCCACACCCGTTGCTGATAGGTGTGTAAAGTTGAGGACACAGCCATGCAATCTACATAGACCAATCTTGGCAGTAGAATAGCCTTACTGAAGATCTCAGTAACCTTCATGGTGACACTGACATAGGATGCCACCTTTCTAACAGTTTGTCAAACCCCTCCACTTTTTTCACATGTTGTTAGAAGATGGGATTAAAATGTATTTAGTTGACATTTTTTGTCAATGATCTACACAAAATACTGTGTAATGTCCCTGTAAAGGGGCAGCAGGCAGCCTTGTGGTTAGAGTGTTGGGCCAGTAGCCGAAAGGCTGCTGGAATGAACCCCCGAGCTGACAAGGTAAACATCTGTCGTTCTGCCCCTGAACAAGGCAGTTAACCCACTGTTCTTAGGCCGTCATTGTAAATAAGAATGTGTTCTTAACTGACTTAGTTAAATAATGGTTACATAAAAAATGTTGAAGAAGAAGAAAAAATTCAAACAAATATCAAAAATAAAAACACTAATAAATCTTGATTAGGTGTTCACACAATTAACAAAGGGTTGGTAAGACGATCAGTCAGCCCTTTTGGTTTATTTATGACCTTTATCACCCCTTGTTTGTGTGTGTGATTTACTTGATTTATATCTCATCCATGGCCTTAGAAAGTCAGTGTGATTCAGGTAGTTATGTTATGTTCTCTATACAGTCAGTGTGATTCAGGTAGTTATGTTCTCTCTCTCTACAGTCAGTGTGATTCAGGTAGTTATGTTATGTTCTCTCTCTCTACAGTCAGTGTGATTCAGGTAGTTATGTTATGTTCTCTCTCTCTACAGTCAGTGTGATTCAGGTAGTTATGTTCTCTCTCTATACAGTCAGTGTGATTCAGGTAGTTATGTTATGTTCTCTCTCTCTACAGTCAGTGTGATTCAGGTAGTTATGTTCTCTCTCTCTACAGCCAGTGTGATTCAGGTAGTTATGTTATGTTCTCTCTCTCTACAGTCAGTGTGATTCAGGTAGTTATGTTCTCTCTCTCTACAGCCAGTGTGAATCAGGTAGTTATGTTCTCTCTCTCTACAGCCAGTGTGAATCAGGTAGTTATGTTCTCTCTCTCTACAGTCAGTGTGATTCAGGAAGTTATGTTATGTTCTCTCTCTCTTCAGTCAGTGTGATTCAGGTAGTTATGTTCTCTCTCTCTTCAGTCAGTGTGATTCAGGTAGTTATGTTCTCTATACAGTCAGTGTGATTCAGGTAGTTATGTTCTCTATACAGTCAGTGTGATTCAGGTAGTTATGTTCTCTCTCTCTACAGCCAGTGTGATTCAGGTAGTTATGTTATGTTCTCTCTACAGTCAGTGTGATTCAGGTAGTTATGTTCTCTCTCTCTACAGTCAGTGTGATTCAGGAAGTTATGTTCTCTATACAGTCAGTGTGATTCAGGTAGTTATGTTCTCTCTCTCTACAGCCAGTGTGATTCAGGTAGTTATGTTCTCTCTCTCTACAGTCAGTGTGATTCAGGAAGTTATGTTCTCTATACAGTCAGTGTGATTCAGGTAGTTATGTTCTCTCTCTCTACAGCCAGTGTGATTCAGGTAGTTATGTTATGTTCTCTCTACAGTCAGTGTGATTCAGGTAGTTATGTTCTCTCTCTCTACAGTCAGTGTGATTCAGGTAGTTATGTTCTCTCTCTCTACAGTCAGTGTGAATCAGGTAGTTATGTTATGTTCTCTATACAGTCAGTGTGATTCAGGTAGTTATGTTCTCTCTCTCTACAGTCAGTGTGAATCAGGTAGTTATGTTCTCTCTCTCTACAGCCAGTGTGAATCAGGTAGTTATGTTCTCTCTCTCTACAGCCAGTGTGATTCAGGTAGTTATGTTCTCTCTCTCTTCAGTCAGTGTGATTCAGGTAGTTATGTTATGTTCTCTCTACAGTCAGTGTGATTCAGGTAGTTATGTTCTCTCTCTCTACAGTCAGTGTGAATCAGGTAGTTATGTTCTCTCTCTCTACAGTCAGTGTGATTCAGGTAGTTATGTTATGTTCTCTATACAGTCAGTGTGATTCAGGTAGTTATGTTCTCTCTCTCTACAGTCAGTGTGATTCAGGTAGTTATGTTATGTTCTCTATACAGTCAGTGTGATTCAGGTAGTTATGTTCTCTCTCTCTACAGTCAGTGTGATTCAGGTAGTTATGTTCTCTCTCTCTACAGTCAGTGTGATTCAGGTAGTTATGTTATGTTCTCTATACAGTCAGTGTGATTCAGGTAGTTATGTTCTCTCTCTACAGTCAGTGTGAACCAGGTAGTTATGTTCTCTTTACAATCAGTGTGATTCAGGTAGTTATGTTCTCTCTATATACAGTCAGTGTGATTCAGGTAGTTATGTTCTCTCTATATACAGTCAGTGTGATTCAGGTAGTTATGTTCTCTCTATATACAGTCAGTGTGATTCAGGTAGTTATGTTCTCTCTATATACAGTCAGTGTGATTCAGGTAGTTTTGTTCTCTCTCTACAGTCAGTGTGCTGGAGGTGTTTATGTTCTCTCTCTCTACAGAAAACGTGTGGTGGTCGCTCTGTCTCTCCTCCGATTCCCCTGAACATGGCCCCTGACTCTGTTGACGACATGTACAACGGCTGTAGAAATGAAATGTCTGGGCTGGTAGAGACAAAATTTCTTGAGGAGGAGAAAAAAACAACTACAAACTTCAATGCTTCCTGGACAAAAGCAGAAAAGTGTGCAAGAAACAGGACCATTCAAGACAATCTTAAACTGAAGCATGTCCAGGCTATCTGTGCTTACAGTGCAGAATACCCAACAATATACAAAGATTTTAACCAAGCATGTTTTACCAACAAGAGCATCTACACCTCTGCCTTCAAGTTCCACTCCCTGCATTTCCTGCTGACTGAAGCTATTCTCCTCCTGAAAGAAAACCCAGACCAACGGAGCTGTTACACCACATACAGAAGAACTAAATTGAACTTTACAGGTGAAGTGAACAAGGAAATCCGTTTTGGCTCATTTGCCTCCAGCTCTTTCCTAAAGAACTTGACACGTTTTGGAGAGAAGTCCTGCTTTGAGATAAATACATGTTTTGGCGCTGACCTCAAATCCTACCCAGTAATGAGAGATTATGAAAAGGAGGTGTTGATTCCACCCTATGAAGTGTTCAACATTACAGCCGTGATCAAGAAAGAAGAAGTGAAGGATCTTTGGTGCGATGTTGTGTACAAACTACAGGGCATCAAAACACTGAGTGAAATGAATTGCAAAATGGTCAAGTCGCTCCAAATAGGGTGACATCAAACCAGCACATCTGCTTTTCCACAGTCTGTAAAACAGTATCAGTAGGTTACAGTACATCCTTCTTCCAGTTCCCTCTACAGTCTGTAAAACATTATCAGTAGGTTACAGTACACCCTTCTTCCAGTTCCCTTTACAGTCTGTAAAACATTATCAGCAGGCTACAGTAAATCTTCAAAACACTCTCCTGCAACCCGACTCACCAATTTATATTTTTTTTAAAAGAAAGTATTATTTACCTCAAATCTGTAATCCTCCATAGAAGCTAGCCAGAAGCTAGCCAGAAGCTAGCCAGAAGCTAGCCTGAAGCTAACCAGAAGCTAATCAGAAGCTAGTTATCTTCTTTACTGGCTAATCGTTAGTATTCAGCTAACCACGGTTTGTGGTCATCAGCTATCCTTTAGCTCGAAAATCTATAGCTCGAAAATGTTCCGGCTCGGACCGGAACATACCGGACCTATGTTTCTCTCC
This sequence comes from Oncorhynchus masou masou, assembly GCF_036934945.1. Classification (NCBI taxonomy): domain Eukaryota; kingdom Metazoa; phylum Chordata; class Actinopteri; order Salmoniformes; family Salmonidae; genus Oncorhynchus; species Oncorhynchus masou. The sequence goes on from NC_088231.1 coordinate 22,746,259, forward strand.
ATGTCCCCGGATTTCAACCGCTAACTCTGGACATTTATACCTGGATCTCGCAGCTTGCTAGCTGCTATCCGTGTGACTATCGGCTTACGTCGATTCCGGAGCAAACATAAATTATTCCGGAGCTAGCCAGCTGAAGAGTTCCATCAGTCACTCCTGGGCTACAATCAGCTATCCGGACCCGTTTTCCTGCCAACGCGGAGCCCCACCGGGCCTTCACAACTGGACTACCGACGTTATCTCTCCGAGGGAGTTATCCGGCTGGCTCCTCCGTCGCGACGTTACCTGAACGCCCATCTGCAGTCCGCTAATCGTTAGCTGTCTTATCGGCTGCTATCTGAATAGACCTATTGGACAATTTAATCTTGTAATTTAATAAAAAAAATTATTGGGCCTCTATAACTATATCTATTGTTTTGTTTTTTTGTGAATTGGATTCATCCCCTCTTCTACACGGGACCCCACTTATTCCTACCGACGGAAATGCACGAGGTGGCTAAAAAGAGACCTCCATCCTCTGCTAGCTTGCTACCGATGGCCCTGCTAGCTGTCTGAATCGCCGTGACCCCAACCAACCTCACTACTCACTGGACCCTTTTGATCACTCGACTAAGCATGCCTCTCCTTAATGTCAATATGCCTTGTCCATTGCTGTTCTGGTTAGTGTTTATTATCACTGTAGAGCCTCTAGTCCTGCTCACTATAACTTATCCAAACTATTAGTTCCACCATCCACACATGCGATGACATCTCCTGGTTTCAATGATGTTTCTAGAGACAATATCTCTCTCATCATTACTCAATGCCTAGATTTACCTCCACTGTATTCACATCCTACCATACCTTTGTCTGTACATTATACCTTGAAGCTATTTTATCGCCCCCAGAAACCTCATTTTACTCTCTGTTCCAAATATTCCAGACAACCAAATCTTATTGCTTTTAGCCGTACCCTTATCCTACTCCTCCTCTGTTCCTCTGGCGATGTAGAGGTGAATCCAGGCCCTGCAGTGCCTAGCTCCACTCCTATTCCCCAGGTGCTCTCTTTTGATGACTTCTGTAAGTGTAATAGCCTTGGTTTCATGCATGTTAACATTAGAAGCCTCCTCCCTAAGTTTATTTTATTCACTGCTTTAGCACACTCTGCCAACCCGGATGTTCTAGCTGTGTCTGAATCCTGGTTTAGGAATACCACCAAAAATTCAGAAATTTTCATCCCAAACTACAACATTATCAGACAAGATAGAACTGCCAAAGGGGGCGGTGTTGCAATCTACGGCAAAGATAGCCTGCAGAGTTCTGTCCTACTATCCAGGTCTGTACCCAAACAAGTTGAACTTCTACTTTTAAAAATCCACCTCTCTAAAAACAAGTCTCTCACCTTTGCCGCCTGCTATAGACCACCCTCTGCCCCCAGCTGTGCTCTGGACACCATATGTGAACTGATTGCCCCCCATCTATCTTCAGAGCTCGTGCTGCTAGGCTACCTAAACTGGAACATGCTTAACACCCCAGTCATCCTACAATCTAAGCTTGATGCTCTCAATCTCACTCAAAGTATCAATGAACCTACCAGGTACCTCCCCAAAGCCTTAAACACGGGCACCCTCATAGATATCATCCTAACCAACTTGCCCTCTAAATACACCTCTGCTGTCTTCAACCAAGATCTCAGCGATCACTGCCTCATTGCCTGCATCCGTAATGGGTCAGCGGTCAAACGACCTCCACTCATCACTGTCAAACCCTCCCTGAAACACTTCAACGAGCAGGCCTTTCGAATCGACCTGGCCGGGGTATCCTGGAAGGATATTGATCTCATCCAGTCAGTAGAGGATGCCTGTTTTTTTTAAAATGCCTTCCTAACCATCTTAAATAAACATGCCCCATTCAAGAAATTTAGAACCAGGAACAGATATAGCCCTTGGTTCTCCCCAGACCTGCCTGCCCTTAACCAACACAAAAACATCCTATGGCGTTCTGCATTAGGGCCAAACTCCTACAGACCTACATCTATCCTACCCTGCCTTTCTAATGTCTTCCAAAGCCAAGTCAACAAACAGAATACCGACCATTTGGAATCTCACCATACCTTCTCTGCTATGCAATCTAGTTTCAGAGCTGGTCATTGGTGCACCTCAGCCACGCTCAAGGTCCTAAACTATATCTTAACCGCCATCGATAAGAAACATTACTGTGCAGCCTTATTCATTGATCTGGCCAAGGCTTTTGACTCACCACATCCTCATCGGCAGACTCGACAGCCTTGGTTTCTCAAATGATTGCCTCGCCTGGTTCACCAACTACTTCTCTGATAGAGTTCAGTGTGTCAAATCGGAGGGTCTGCTGTCCGGACCTCTGGCAGTCTCTATGGGGGTGCCACGGGGTTCAATTCTTGGACCGACTCTCTTCCTTGTATACATCAATGATGTCGCTCCTGCTGCTGGTGAGTCTCTGATCCACCTCTACGCAGACGACACCATTCTGTATACTTCTGGCCCTTCTTTGGAGACTGTGTTAACAACCCTCCAGGCGAGCTTCACTGCCATGCAACTCTCCTTCTGTGGCCTCCAATTGCTCTTAAATACAAGTAAAACTAAATGCATGCTCTTCAACCGATCGCTGCCTGCACCTGCCTGCCCATCCAACATCACTACTCTGGACGGCTCTGACTTAGTATACATGGACAACTACAAATAGCTAGGTGTCTGGTTTGACTGTAAACTCTCCTTCCAGACCCACATCCAACATCTCCAATCCAAAGTTAAATCTAGAATTGGCTTCCTATTTCGCAACAAAGCATCCTTCACTCATGCTGCCAAACATACCCTTGTAAAACTGACCATCCTACCAATCCTCGACTTCGGCGATGTCATTTACAAAATAGCCTCCAATACCCTACTCAACAAATTGGATGCAGTCTATCACAGTGCAATCCGTTTTGTCACCAAAGCCCCATATACTACCCACCATTGCGACCTGTACGCTCTCGTTGGCTGGCCCTTACTTCATACTCGTCGCCAAACCCACTGGCTCCATGTCATCTACAAGACCGTGCTAGGTAAAGTCCCCCCTTATCTCAGCTCGCTGGTCACCATAGCATCTCCCACCTGTAGCACGCGCTCCAGCAGGTATATCTCTCTGGACACCCCCAAAATCAATTCTTTCTTTGGCCGCCTCTCCTTCCAGGTCTCTGCTGCCAATGACTGGAATGAACTACAACTACTCTGAAACTGGAAACACTTATCTCCCTCACTAGCTTTAAGCACCAACTGTCAGAGCAGCTCACAGATTACTGCACCTGTACATAGCCCACCTATAATTTAGCCCAAACAACTACCTCTTTCCCTACTGTATTTATTTTATTTATTTATTTTGATCCTTTGCACCCCATTATTTTTATGTCTACTTTGCACATTCCTCCACTGCAAATCTACCATTTGAGTGTTTTACTTGCTATATTGTATTTACTTCGCCACCATGGCCTTTTTTGCCTTTACCTCCCTTATCTCACCTCATTTGCTCACATCGTATATAGACTTGTTTCTACTGTATTATTGACTTTGTTTGTTTTACTCCATGTGTAACTCTGTGTCGTTGTATGTGTCGAAATGCTTTGCTTTATCTTGGCCAGGTCGCAATTGTAAATGAGAACTTGTTCTCAACTTGCCTGCCTGGTTAAATAAAGGTGAAATGAATAAAATAAAATAAACACCCTTCTTCCAGTTCCCTCTACAGTCTGTATAACATTATCAGCAGGTTACAGTACATCCTTCTTCCAGTTCCCTCTACAGTCTGTATAACATTATCAGCAGGTTACAGTACACCCTTCTTCCAGTTCCCTCTACAGTCTGTATAACATTATCAGCAGGTTACAGTACATCCTTCTTCCAGTTCCCTCTACAGTCTGTATAACATTATCAGCAGGCTACAGTACACCCTTCTTCCAGTTCCCTCTACAGTCTGTATAACATTATCAGCAGGTTACAGTACACCCTTCTTCCAGTTCCCTCCATCATAAATAGAGAATGATCAATCATTCCCAATCTCAGCTGTTATGCTACTGTGAAGATGGCGTGATTTGTATTGCTTGCTCAGTTAAGACATTACTTGCTTAGTTAAGACATTGCTTGCTCAATTAAGGCATGGTTTGCACATATTAGAATTCTTCTGTTATGATATTGTTGACATTGTTCAGCATGTGCATGCAGCTTTTGCTTTGGTCAATAAATAAAACATGATTATATGTGAAAGATTGTAAATGAAATGAAAGTAGTGTCAGGTTAAACTCTTAGTGTATGAGTAGAGTATCAGTATTCAGTGGACTGTAGGAATGTGCACTCCCAATACCTCTCCTGACTGATAAACCCTGTGATAGGGGGGGCATGGAGAAACCCTGGCTGATGGAAAAGTAGTGAAGTACATCTTAGTGGAGGGGGGGGGGTGAGAACTAAGTGTATAAGTGGACACTGCACTGTATTGACTGTACTGTATTCCGATGTGCATCTTCGTAAACATTTGAAACGTCACTCTGAGTTTGGGCTCTTTTGTATGATAAATACATGTATTGTATATTACGATATTGGTCTTATCACATCTCATGTCCTTTTTATATACCAACTCTGTTATAGATCTATGGATAATAAAAAATACAAATACACTTTTAATGGAGTTGAAGATGAATCAAACTGAAAGAGAAAGTAGCTAAGTTAACTATATTATTAATATAACTCATCAGCTGCCAACATCAGGATAGAATTTGAGAGCACTTGTTAGCTCCAAAGTGGTTATAGCTTTTGGCTGCGTGCTGACAATGCACTTAGTGTCTTGCCAGACTGCAACCTTAACTTTAGCTTCCTGTGAAGCAACTGTAATGGCAGTTCACCTCAACATACCAGAACGATTCCTGATGAACAAAGTCTGTCTTTAACTCCGTTGTGTTTTGAGGTCATTGTGAGGGGATTTCTATAGTGGTTGGAAGGTTTATTAAGTTTCCCAGGAAAATGTTGTCTTAGGTTGCAACAGTAACCGGGGGGGGGGGGGGGGTCTGATGTTATTTATTTTGCGCCAAATAAAAGAAAATCACATCACGTGCCGTTACAAAGACAAACTATGAAGGACTGGATATGAGTATTGCAGGAAATGAGCATTGCAGGAAATGAGCATTGCATCTGCATACTATTTCAGAGGCTATATGAGTGAGTGAATGAACAAATATGATAGATAGCAGAGGACAATTGGAAAGAGCTAGGTAGCCTAGTGGTTAAGAGCGTTGGGCTAATAACCAAATGGTTGCTGGTTCAAATCCATGAGCTGACCAGGTGAAAAATCTGTCCATGTGCCCTTGAGCAAAGCTCTTAAACACTGATTGTTCCTGTAAGTCACTCTGGATAAGAATGACTGAACTGTAGAGGGTGAATGGAAAAAGTCCAGTGGATGTGCTTTTCTAAAAGAACAGTTGGCTGTACACTCAGTGGTCAGTTTATTAGTTACACCACCCTGTTTCACGATGATGGTTTCCTCCTACAGACAGTCACATGGCCGTGACTTGCTATATGAAGCAAAGAGGCATTTATTTACTGTTCGTTTGAATGTTAGAATGGGCAAAACGAGTGACCTAAGCGAGTGCGGTATGATCGCCGGTGCCAGGCGGGCCTGTTCCAGTATATCAGAAACGGACGGCCTCCTGGTCTTTTCACACACAACAGTTTCGAGGGTTTACAGAGAATGGTGCGACTAACAAAAAACATCCGGTCAGCGGCAGTACTTTGGGCAAAAACAGCTCATTGGCAAGAGTGCAGTAGTCATTGGTGGAAAAAGTACCCAACTGTCATACTTAGTAAAAGTAAAGATACCTTCATAGAAAATGACTCAAGGAAAAGTGAAAGTTACCCAGTAAAATACTACTTGAGTAAAAGTCCAAAAGAATGTGTCACACCCTGATCTGTTTCACCTTTCTTTGTGCTTGTCTCCACCCCCCTCCAGGTGTCGCCCATCTGCCCCATTATCCTTAGTATTTATACCGGCATTCTCTGCTTGTCTGTTGCCAGTTCGTCTCGTCAAGCCTACCAGTGGTTTTCCTGTACTCCTGTTTTTGTTCTAGTCTCCGTTTTCCTGGTCTTGACCATTCTACCTGCCCTGAGCCTGTCTGCAGTTCTGTACCTTGTAACACTGCCCAGGATTACTGACCTCTGCTTGACCTGTCGTTTGCCTGCCCCCTGTTTTTGTAATAAACATTTGTTACTTCAAACTGTCTGCATCTGGGTCTTATCCTGAGGTCTGATCATTTGGTTTTAAATATACTTAAGTATCAAAATTCAATGTAATTGCTGAAATATACTTAAGTATCAAAAGTCAATGTAATTGCTGAAATATACTTAAGTATCAAAATTCAATGTAATTGCTGAAATATACTTAAGTATCAAAAGTCAATGTAATTGCTGAAATATACTTAAGTATCAAAATTCAATGTAATTGCTGAAATATACTTAACTATCAAAAGTCAATGTAATTGCTGAAATATACTTAAGTATCAAAAGTCAATGTAATTGCTGAAATATACTTAAGTATCAAAAGTCAATGTAATTGCTGAAATATACTTAAGTATCAAAACTAAAAGTAAAAGTAGGAATAATTTCAAATTCCTAAATTCCTAAAATTTCATAAAGCAAACCAGACAGCATCATCATAAAAAAAAAAATTGTATTAACGAAAGCCAGGGGCACGCTCCATCACTCAGACATCATTACAAATGAAGCATGTGTTTAGTGAGTCTGACAGATTCATAGGGAGTAGGGATGACCTGGAATGTTCTCTTAATAAGTGTGTGAATTAGGCAATTTTCCTGTCCTGCTAAGCATTCAAAAAGGTAAAAAGTACATTATTTAAAAGTACATTGAAAAGTACATTATCTTCAGCAATGTAGTGGAGTAAAAGTAAAAGTTCTCCAAATCATAAATAGTGAAGTACAGATACACCAAAAAACGACTTTAATTAGTAGTTAATAGTATTTTTACTTAAAAGATAGGGCTGTCTGCTGCCCCCTTTGGAGTAATTGCGTGCCCATATTAAACAGAAACAAAATCTTTCAAAAATTGCTAATATATGCATATAAAAAATATTATTGAATAGAGAACACTCTAAAGTTTCTAAAACCGTTGAAATTATGTCTGTATGTAAAGCAGAACTCTCAGGGCAGTCATTCTCCCAAACTCTCTCTTGTCATCATAAAAGTTGGCCCAACTTTGACTTCATCGCCCCCACCCTTCCCAAGCGCCTACAGACCTGGGAACAGTTTCTATGTCTTCAGCGCGATGTCTGCTTTCAATGGGGCTTCTCATTGTGAGAATAGTGCGCTCACGAGAATTTTAGCGGCCCGAGACCTTTCGGTCACGCGAAAAAAAAGGTCACATTCATGCGCGCTCTTCTTCGGTGCTCTCTCTTTTCCAATAATGATTAAACGACGCGTGTGATTCTGTTCGTCCTGAGAATTGTTGTGCACCTTTATAACATGCTAAAGCTTGGCTGTGAACATAGTTTGACAAGTTTAGTTGACATATAATATGTAAATTCGACGTTTTGGTGCGCATCCACATGACTTTTGGCTGCATTTCAACCGAAATATGCCGTGTTTGATAACCGAAAGACACAGACTTCACAACTAAACAATGTTTTTGGTGAGTATAATTCCTTCCAGGTCTTCTGATGGAAGAACAGCAAAGGTAAGGGAATATTTATGTGTTAAATTTGGGTTTCTGTGGACTCCAAGATAGAGGAGCCATCATGCTAATTTCTGAGCGCCGACTCATATTATAGCCTAGTGAACGAATTCTGTAACGTTAAAAATAAATGTAACACAGCTATTGCATTTAGAAGAAGTGTATCTTTCTATATATATGTAGAACATGCATATTTAGTTAAAGTTTATGATGTGTATTGCTTGTTATCTGACGTTATCTGCCGGAGCTATCGTCATTTCTCCGGACATTTGAGTAGCATTTTTTGAACAATGCGTAATTGTAAACAGAGATTTATGGATATATATAGCATATTATTGAAAAAAACAAAAATGTACTGTGTAACATGTTATATTACTGTCATCTGATGAAGATTTCAAAAGGTTAGTGATTTATTTTTCTTTTAATCCTGCGTTTGTTGATTGCATATTTTGTTCAACTTGGCTATGCAAATTAGCTGTGTCTTTGGTGGTGGTTTGACATAAATATGTGCTATGTTTTCGCAGTAAAACATTTTAGAAATCTGACTTGCTGGGTAGATAAACAAGGTGTTTATCTTTCATTTAAGCTATTGGACTTGTTAATGTGTGGAGGTTAAATATTTGTAAGAATATTTTTTGCATCCATGCGCCACATTCCAGCTGAGGGTGTTAGGGAAAGTTCCCAAATGGGGATCAACATCCACAAAATTAAGTACTTTACACTATTTGTTGTATCAAAACATGCTACAAGAATGTGGTTCAGGCTTGTGTCTTGCAATAGTAACGTTATTGACATCCTTACCTGCCTGTTGAGTTGGTTATCTAGAAAATGTATGGAGTAAAAAGTACATTATTTTCTTTAGAATGGTGGTGAAGTAAAAGTTGTCAATAATATAAATAGTAAAGTACAGACACCCCAAAAAACAACTTAACGTACCTTCAAGTATTTTTACTTAAGTACTTTACATACTGGCAACAGAATGCAGAGCGGCATCTCGGAACCCACAACTTGTCGTCCTTGTCACAGATGGGCTACTGAAGCAGACGACCACACTTCCATCTACCAGGACTTTGACAGTAGAGTTAGAGAAAGTACTGCTAATTATGGCACAACATTCCAGTGGCACTCCGTGCACTTCTATCTAACCGATGCTATACTCTGGCACAAAATCACAACATCGTAACAGAACGCTTTCTGCAGAACCAAAGTGCAATTTGATGAGAATGTTGTCAACAAAAAGTTTACCTTCACCCCACATTATTTTAGTCCCAATTTAGTCCACTTTGGAAAGGGGTTTTGCTGTAAGGTCAATACATGCTATGGTGCAGATGTCAACCCACTCTGCCATAGTTGATGCGACTGAGGTTTGAATCCCAGCGTTTGCGGTCACTAAAGTCCAGACCAACCCACCTGTGAATGACACATCAGGTGATTGTGACGTAGTCCACACAGTAGTAAGCAGGGGAGTTCAGAGCAACCTGAATTGGAAGTTGCTAAGGGATGGATGGAAATGTACAGAATGGAGGAAAAAGGAGGAGGGTCATGCTTGTTCTCTTTCAGTCAGGGGGAGGGTTTAGCACTTTAAATCTATTCCAGGGGAGGGTTTAATACTTTAAATCTAGTCCAGGGGAGGGTTTAGTACTTTAAAACTATTCCAGGGGAGGGTTTAGTCATTTTTAAATCTAGTCCAAGGGAGGGTTTAGTACTTTAAAACTATTCCAGGGGAGGGTTTAGTACTTTAAATCTAGTCCAAGGGAGGGTTTAGTCATTTAAAACTATTCCAGGGGAGGGTTTAGTACTTTAAATCTAGTCCAGGGGAGGGTTTAGTACTTTAAATCTAGTCCAGGGGAGGGTTTAGTACTTTTTAAATCTAGTCCAGGGGAGGGTTTAGCACTTTTTAAATCTAGTCCAGGGGAGGGTTTAGCACTTTTTAAATCTAGTCCAGGGGAGGGTTTAGTACTTTAAAACTATTCCAGGGGAGGGTTTAGTAATTTTTAAATCTAGTCCAAGGGAGGGTTTAGTACTTTAAAACTATTCCAGGGGAGGGTTTAGTACTTTTTAAATCTAGTCCAGGTGAGGGTTTAGTACTTTTTAAATCTAGTCCAGGGGAGGGTTTAGTACTTTTTAAATCTAGTCCAGGGGAGGGTTTAGTACTTTTTAAATCTAGTCCAGGGGAGGGTTTAGTACTTTTTAAATCTAGTCCAGGGGAGGGTTTAGTAATTTTTAAATCTAGTCCAGGGGAGGGTTTAGTACTTTAAAACTATTCCAGGGGAGGGTTTAGTACTTTTTAAATCTAGTCCAGGGGAGGGTTTAGTACTTTTTAAATCTAGTCCAAGGGAGGGTTTAGCACTTTTTAAATCTAGTCCAGGGGAGGGTTTAGTACTTTTTAAATCTAGTCCAGGGGAGGGTTTAGTACTTTTTAAATCTAGTCCAGGGGAGGGTTTAGTACTTTTTAAATCTAGTCCAGGGGAGGGTTTAGTACTTTTTAAATCTAGTCCAGGGGAGGGTTTAGTACTTTTTAAATCTAGTCCAGGTGAGGTTATGCAATTGGTATTTCTCAGTGTTTTAGAATGAGTCGTTTATTAAGCTATACAGTATTTCGATGTTTGCCCGATGCCACCCCGCAGCTCTGATTCGCTGCTGGGCATGCAAAATCAAGTGTGCCTATAAGCTATTTAGTGTGGTCTCAATCAAATGATCCATAGCCTATAGGCTATAGGCTACAAAGTGCATTTTCAGAGAAGTACAGCACAAAGTTATATTTCTCAGATAGCTGCTGCAATGCTGTAAATACAATTAGGCTGTATTACACATTAAAATGGATATTCCAACGCTGAGCCCCGGCCTGCTCTGCTCTTGCTGATCAAAACCTTATGTTGTGCTGCCTATCCACTGCCTTGCTGTGTAGGCCTACAGTGGCTGTTCCGGAGGAGAGTCCAACAACTATTCAGCTCATGGTCCTGGAAGTAGGCAAATTTATTTCAGCATCTTCATTTGAAGTAGAATTTAACAACAAGAGGGCTTTGTGTTGGAGACTATTTAAGAAATAAGATCTAGGCCTAACTGTTAGACAAACAACATTAGGCTATCGGCTGCTATATGCTGTGGCAGACCAGGAGGTTTGGTCAAGACGTTTACATAGATCAGACACGGACAGAGTATGATTAGCTCGGTTTCAAGGGTGTTTATTGAATAATAAATCAAAAAGAATAGGTCTCCCCCATGAGAACCTCTCCGGGATACCGTCTTCTGGGCTCCGCGTCTTCCTGTATCCTGTCGGGCACACAAACTCAACTCCCTCGTCTTAGCTCGGGAAACCGTATCCAACCACATGGAAGTCACCTCACTTCCCCTAGTCCTCCTTGTGTGCTGCCCTTCTGGCAGCTTTATGTGCCTCGCACAGCTGGTGAGCAATCCGCCCTTGATTACTCACCCGCCCCCCAATTATATATTTTGTTCATGGACCTGCAAATACAATGATAGATTCATGCAATACCTTTACCATAAAGGAGATCTTCCCACACACAACCTTCTGGCCTTCAGCCCTGTGCGTTATCAAAATTCCTACGTTGCCATGTAATGCTGACAGGACAAAGAACAGTCTCTAAAACGGCATATCTAAGGCTCTGTTCTGGCCAAGATGTGAGGGTAAACGGTAAGAATGTTCTCTGCTATCCACTTTGTTTTCATTATTATTTTGGGTATAGGGCGGGGGGGTCAATTGTTGCTGTTTTCAAGCATTCCGGGGTGATTAGGTAAAATATATTTTGCTGAAGGGAGGGCAATCCATTTTCCTTTCAGAGGGTTCCAATTTTCTCCATGTAACCGCTGAATGCTGATATAATTTTATGAAATATTTTAATGGACAATTCAGATGTTCTATTCTATTTTGTCCTATTCTACTCTATTATTTTCTATTATATTCACATTCCAGAGCATGATGTTGAAATTAAGTGAATCTTTGAATCAGATGTGTTAGTGCTGGGCTAAAACAACAATGTGCAAATCAAATGCAGCTCAACTTATTTTAGGCAAACCAGAAGAGAGGTCTGAAATGATTCCAGGTATCTACCAGTAGAACTATGACCTTTTGTGCTCGTTTAGGACTATTCCACTGGTTCTATTATGCAGGGCTAAATCAAGCACACATATCAATGAAAACTAATACTATTTCAACCCAGTTCTGGTTCTGGCTCTTAATAATATCTCTTATGTCATCACAATGACAACGTTATGAAAGTGGTGGACATTATTATGACAGAGTTGTTGCTTATGCCACTCTTATGACATGTATGCAGCTCAAGGTCATAGTGGGGTTGAGGATGCTCTAAAGGAGCGAACATTATTTATATTGAGGGATACATAGAGGTGTTTGGACCTCTTTGAAATGAAAATAGATGTCCTCCCCCTGAGGAAAAAATATGTTAACCTGGCCCTACTTGATCATTTAAAAAAAATAACAAAACACATGCAACCCTCCCCCTCCAATGATCATTAAAACAAAATAGCAGGGAATATTAAATCCCTTCTTTTTAGTAGGCTATCAATGTTAAAGTCGTGATTTCTGTCAAATCAACCCGTGGTTTAGAGCCACTGCTGTATTCATACCTAACCATGTTGACCACTAGAGGGGACCATTTACTCATTTAAACGTTAAGGGCTGTCCACACCAAGGACATAACTATAATGATACATTTTACATAACTATAAAACGTTGGCGAGCATCCACACTAGAGGAAAGTTTATTGTTCAATAGTAGCCTACACCTGTCAATCAACTGATCAACGCATCCTATTGCACATCCTATTAGACATATTAATGAGGTGGTAAGACCGAGAGTTCAGCGCTTTAGGGTATGTTCGTTGTCACAGTGACAACTGTAAACAATACTTCAATGTAGGATACATGTAGACACTGAAAAATATAATACAGAAACTCGTATTTAAATTAAACGTAGAAATTCAACAAAAAAACGCTGTTTGGCCTGGGCATCTTTACATCATGTCATTGCCTGCCTCGTTGCTCAAGTAGTTTTTGTAAGTGATTTCCATTTTTCTAAGGAATGTTCTTATGGAGCATCTTTTTCACTGTGCTCATCACTGTCTGTCCTGTGCAACCATTTGATACATCAGTGCAAAAATGTTATCGCTGGCCATGTAAAAAAATATACTTGTTTTTACATTTTACGGATAGCCAGGGGCACACTCCAACACCCAGACATAATTGACAAATTATAGTGAGTCGGCCAGATCAGAGGCAGTAGGGATGACCATGTGTTCTCTTGATAAGTGCGCGAATTGGACAATTTTCCTGTACCGCTGAGCATTCAAAATGTAACGAGTACTTTTGGGTGTCATGTATGGAGTAAACAGTACATCATTTTCTTTAGGAATGTAGGGAAGTAAAAGTTATCAAAAATATAAATAGTAAATTAAAGTACAGATACCGCCAAAAAACTACTTAAGTAATACTTTAAAGTATTGATACTTAAGTACTTTACACCCTGGAGTTGAGGCAGAGTTCATCAGTGACACATGGAATGAAAAGGGTGTACTGGACATTTCTGCTGTACTGTATGGTCAGTAATAACCTCCAGTCCCACATTGTAGATGTGTTGAGTGCCAAGTCTCTGTCCATTCAGAGATGTCTGTATCAAGACTGTCTGTCGGTCAGGACTCCATCACATCCTCTGGCAAGTGCTTGGTCCATAGATGCATCTGGGAAAACACATACACAATCACTGTTCTATTACCAATGGCAGTTGGGATAGGTGATATCTGACACACAAACATATACTATGTTGAAGTTTGAACAGGTCAGACTAAGCCTACTTAATTCTGGTCTCCCCCTTGACAACTGTTGATGAGCAGGCTGGAGGTGAGTTCTTTGCCAGCGTCCCATTGATGGGCATGGCAGCGTAGATCAGCTCCTGGCGGCTCATCAAAGACACTGGTCAGTCACACAAAAACACACACAGAGCACAGATTACATTATCAATGGTGGTTATGATTAGCATTGCAGAATCAACCTAAAGACTTCATTCACCTTTCAATTTAATGTTATGTGAAATAAAATGGTAAACTCAGCGATCAGGCTGGTTCCACTAGGCTAGGATATGAAGGTTATTTGTTTTGAACTTTGACCTGATATAAATGTCCTCGCTGTTCGATTGATAGGAATGCTCACAGCGAGGGCATGTCTGTGTGTCCCCTTGCTGGTCTTCTCAATGTTGCATGTTCGGCTGCAAACTAGACGGACAACTGCAACTCTCTCGGACAACTGCAGCAGGTAATATTCATAAACAATGTACCTCCTCATCTTATGATGTGGTGTTGACTGGGACGGCCTGTGACAGGGTGATACAGTAGATAGCCAAGTGGTCAATTGCATTTTGGAATAAAAAAAAGGACAAATCTTTTTGACAATTTTATTTATTAAGGATCCTGGGAAGAAGGAGGCAGACATTTCTGGACCAAAGGTGGCAAAGCTGTTTGTAGTCTGTGTCCGGTCCGAGCTTACCTTCGCCAAGGATGCCCCTGTTGCCAGAGGTAGCTGTTTTCGACTTCCACAACGAGTGACATGTTTGGTAGGATCGAGTACAGTAACATCGATCAAGTCATCCAGGAGCATTCTACGAACTCCATTCCCCAGGGATGGGTGAGAACCCTTCGGGGAGGGAGACCTGCAGGTTACAGGCCAGTCGGCTGTGGGAAGTAGACGACAAAGGAAAAGTAGGCTGGCGTGGAATTACTTCACAACCAAAATGACTCTACTACTTGTCAATTCAAATTACATTTTGTTGGTCATATATACTTTTTTAGAAGATGTTATTGTGAGTGTTGCGAAATGCTTGTGTTTCTAGCACCGACAGTGCTGTAATATCTAACAAGTAATATCTAACAATTTCACAACATACCAAATACACACAAATCTAAGTAAACAAATGGAATTAAGAATATATAAATATATGGATGAGTAATGTTTGCATGGTTGGGTAATTAACCGTGGATTCACTTCACAACCAAAATTAGCTCTACTATTTCTATATGCTTATTAGCTTGGTAATTTACCTACTAGTTAATCAAACCGGGTATTTTTTTAACACAACTTCTCACATAACACATTTTTGTTTTCAGTAATTTTTTACAACATAGCGAATTCTGACTTTGTGGCTGTGTTAACTAGTGGAAACCTTAATGCTATGCTTTATACTGATGTAGTCTGACTGTAACTCCAGATTGGATTAGATTCAGGCCGGTGACACCATTACGGTTTGATTCTCCTAGGTCACTGTGTTAGTCAAACTCCAACATGAGTTAGCTACCACCATAGCTGTGTCCATTATTTAGTTTTGACAATATAGGAAAATACTTGTATGAGCTACGAACTGACTTTGCAAATCTGATTTATAGGCTAACATTACCTAGCTAGCCTGCCTCGCTTTGTTCAAATTTTGCTACCTAACCTTGAACTCTCTGAGGTGGAAGAGACATGGAGTGCGTCCCAAATGGCACCATATTACCTATGTAGTGCACTTCTTTTGACCAAAGTCTTATTGTCCTCAGGTGTTGGCCATACCCTTACCCTTAATCAGCCTCCTGTCCCTCCTATCACCATGGATACACTTTCCTGAAAACAATGGCACTATACTTTGCTTAGACCTGTTCTGCCAGTTCTTGTCCTTAAATATTAGAAGGTTCCAAGGTGGTAAGCCAAAAAGATCACACATTCATCATCTAGAGTTGCTATCAAACAGAAATCAGATTTCTGGTTTGGCCATAACTTGTTTACTGCTTGTAGCAGGACATGTTTACAGGAATCCTTTTCTCTAACTGTAAGTCACATGATTTCATTAGAAGTCTTTCTGCAGTGAGGGTGTGTGATGTAAGTCAAGGAGTCCTTGGATGAATGTCAACAAGATTCAAACTGTGCTTTAATTAAATCTGACCATACCAGTTCACGCTCTACAAGAAGACAAAGTTTGAATGTAGGCCATCGAAGGTCGAAAGGTCAATCTTTTAAACTCGTCTAATAAAACCACACATTTTTAATAGTGAGCGAGCATTGTGCCTTTTACTGTCTAATGATGGCTACACACCAACTACTCACGTTCATTGACCACATTCTACTTCTTTCTAAAATGTGAATGAAAAGGTATTAGGATTATTTGCACAGCTATTGTTCTCAGGTGGCTGCCCTGTCCTTGCCCTCTAGTCCTTCCGTGTCTTACATGATACCTACTGCATGACATTTTCCCCTGCCATTCATTATCACCCATGGTTTACCATTGTAAATGTAGGAGTTTTTAAGCATACTGTATTTTGTCATGTTAGAGATGTAATATTTCGATTTGGCACCATGGAACTTTTAATGACTTTGGCTTTTTGAATAAACAAAGGGACAGCAGAATTTCCACACGTCTCAAGTGTTGATGTGCTGGCATGGATACACGTTGTCTGTGGTTGTGAGGCCAGTTTAACATACTGCCAAATTCTCAAAAATGACATTGGAAGCGGCTTATGGTAGAGAAATTACATTTCAATTCTCTGGCAACAGCTCTGTCGAACATTCCTCCAGTCAGCATGCCAATTGCGCACTCCCCCAATTTGAGACATCTGTGGCATTGTGTTGTGTGCCAAAACTGCACATTTTAGAGTATTGAAGATGAGAATTGGAATGGCCGATTAATTGGGGCCGATTTAAGATAACAATCCCCCCAAAAATTTTACACCTTTATTTAACTAGGCAAGTCCGTTAAGAACACATTCTTAATTTCAATGACGGCCTAGGAACGGTGGGATAACTGCCTTGTTCAGGGGCAGAACGACAGATTTTTACCTTGTCAGCTCGGGGATTTGTTTTTGCAACCTTTCGGTTATTGGCCCAATGCTCTAACCACTAGGCTACCTGCCTCTCCACTTCAAAACATACTGTATACATCAAGCATACCTGAAGAGTATCAATGAAGTTACATTACTGATGGTCACTGATTTATAAATTTTATCCTGCTTTATGTGATGTATGGTTGTCTCTACCTTCTTTCCTTTTGCTCTGTTGTCACTGCCCAATAATGTTTGTATAATGTTTTGTGCTGCAACCATGTTGTGTTGCTACCATGTTGTTGTTATGTTGTGTTGCTACCATGCTGTGTTGTCATGTGTTGCTGCCTTGCTATGTTGTTGTCTTATGTCTTTATGTAGTGTTGTCTCTCATGTTGTGATGTGTGTTTTGTCCTATATTTATATTGTATTTATTTTTATTTTTAATCCCAGGCCCCCGTCCCCACAGGAGGCCTTTTGCCTTTTGGTAGGCCATCATTTTAAATAAGAGTTTGTTGTTAACTGACTTGCCAAGTGAAATAAAGGTTAAATAAAAAATGTAATAATAAAAATCCCTGTCCACAGGACCTTGTTCATAACGATCCTAGATCAGCACTCCTGCACTGAGATGATTGATAAATATGGGCCCTTGAGTCTGCTGATGCAGCACTTCTTTACAGCTACAACTGTCAGTAACAGTGTCCATGATTGAGTCTTTGATTGAAGAGATGGAGATATAACTGTCCAGTTTGAGTGTTTGTTGCAGCGCCTTCCAGTCGCTAGCTGCAGCACATTGAAAAGAGAAGCGACCCAGGGATGTGCGTGCTTTGGGGACCTTTAACAGAATGTGACTGGCAGAACGTAGAGGATGAGGGCTGCAGTGGGTATCTCAGAGAGGGGGGAGTGAGTTCTAAGAGGGTTTTATAAATAAGCATCAACCAGTGAGTCTTGCGACAGGTATACAGAGACGACCAGTTTACAGAGGAGTATAGAGAGTGGTGATGTGTCTAATAAGGAGCATTGGTGTCAAATCTGATGGTCCAATGGTAAAGAACATCTAGCCGCTCGAGAGCACCATTACCTGCCGATCTATAAATGATGTCTCCGTAATCTAGCATGGGTAGGTTGGTCATCTGAATCAGGGTTAGTTTGGCAGCTGGGGTGAAGTAGGAGTGATTATGATAGAGGAAACCAAGTCTAGATTTAACTTTAGCCTGCAGCTTTGATATGTGCTGAGAGAAGGACAGTGCACCATCTAGCCATACTCCCAAGTACTTGTATGAGGTGAGTACCTCAAGCTCTAAACCCAAAGAGGTGGTAATAACACCTGTAGGAAGAGGGGCATTCTTCTTACCAAACCACATGACCTTTGTTTTGGAGGTGTTCAGAACAAGGTTAAGGGTAGAGAAATCTTGTTGGACACTAAGAAAGTTTTGTTGTAGAGGTTTTAACACAAACTCTGGGGAGGGGCCAGCTGAGGATAAGACTGTATCATCTGCATATAAATGGATTAGAGAGCTTCCTACTGCCTGAGCTATGTTGTTGATGTAAATTGAGAAGAGTGTGGGGCCTAGGATTGAGCCTTGGGGTTCTCCCTTGGTGACAGACAGTGACTGAGATTGCAGATTTTCTGACTTTATACACTGCACTCTTTGAGAGAGGTAGTTAGCAAACCAGACCAATACTCCCTAGCAGTGCCACAGGAATGGAATGGTCTACTGTATCAAAAGCTTTGGCCAAGTCAATAGAAATAGCATCAGCACAACATTGCTAGGAATCAAGGGCAATGGTGACATCATTGAGGACCTTCTACTAACTCCACATCCCGCATGGGGAGCGTAATCATCGCCTGACACTAATTTGCATAACGCATCGGACATAAATATCCCTAGAAAATATTCCTATTCATGAAAATCACCAATGAAATATATTAGCCTTTTGTTAATCACCCTGTCATCTCAGATTTTCAAAATATGCTTTACAGCCAAAGCTAGACAAGCATTTGTGTAAGTTTATCATAGCCTAGCATAGCATTATGCCCTGCTAGCAGCAGGCAACATTTTCACAAAAATAAGAAAAGCAATCAAATTAAATAATTTACCTTTGAAGAATTTCAGACGTTTTCACTCACGAGACTCCCAGTTAGATAGCAAATGTTCCTTTTTTCCAAAAATATTATTTTTGTAGGCGAAATAGCTCCGTTTGTTCGTCACGTTTGGCTGAGAAATCTACCGGAAAATGCAGTCACTACAAAGCCAAACTTTTTTCCAAATTAGCTCCATAATATCGACGGAAACATGGCAAACGTTGTTTAGAATCAATCCTCAAGGTGTTTTTCACATATCTATTCGATAATATATCCACCGGGACAATTGGTTTCTCATTAGAAGCGATTGGAATAATGGCTACCTCTGTACTTTACACAAGATTTTCTGCGGGAGCCATCATGTGACCACTTGCTCAATGTAGTCCCTTACGGCTATTCTTCAACAAAAATGCGTAAAAATACTTCACAATGTTGTAGACACCTTGGGGAATACGTAGAAAGCGTAAGCTCATTCATAGCCCATTCACAGCCATATAAGAATTCATTGGCATGCAGCGTTTTCAAAATATGCGGCACTTCCGGATTTGATTTTTATCTGGGTTTCGCCTGTAACATCAGTTCTGTTATACTCACAGACAATATCTTTGCAGTTTTGGAAACGTTAGTGTTTTCTATCCAAAGCTTTCAATTATACGCATAGTCTAGCATCTTGTCGTGACAAAATATCCCGTTTAAAACGGGAACGTTTTTTTTAATCCAAAAATGAAATACCGTCCTCAGAGTTTCAAGAGGTAAATTTGTAGTGATACATCTATAACTTGAGCGGGAACCAGATTGCATACCCAAGAGAATACTATAGCCATCAAGAAAGCCAGTCAATTGAATATTGGCAAGTTTTTCCAAAACCTTTGATTAACAGCAAATTAGAAATAGGCCTATAACAGTTAGGATCAGCTTGATATCCCCCTTTAAATAAAGGATGAACTGTGGCTGCCTTCCAAGCAATGGGAACCTCTCCAGAAAGGAGAGACAGGTTAAAAAGGTTGAAGATAGGCTTGGCGATGATAGGGGCAGCAACCTTAAAGAAGAAAGGGTCTAAACCATCTGACCCAGATGTTTTTTTAAGGAACCTCCTTTAGCCCCTCAGACTCAGTGACTGCCTACAGAGAGAAACTTTGTAGCGGGGCAGGGAGAAAAGAGGGAGAAGCATTGGAGATAGTCGCATTAGAAGGGGTGGGAGATGAGGAATTGTTGGATGTGCAAGGAGGCATGGCTGAGTCAAATTGGAATCCTAACTTAATGAAGTGGTGATTAAAGAGCTCAGCCATGTGCTTCTTGTTGGTAACAACCACATCATCAACATTAAGGGACATGGGCAGCTGTGAGGATGAGGGTTTATTCTCCAGGTCTTTAACCGTTTTATCGAACTGTAACGGGATTCTTCCTGGGAAGGAGAGGCGGACCAAAATGCAACGTCGTTGAAGTTCATGTTTTTTTTAAAGAAAACTAAACATGAACATAATACAAAACAAGAAACGTGGAAAAACCGAAACAGCCCTATTTGGTGCAACAAACACAAAGACAGGAAACAATCACCCACAAAACCCAACACCAAACAGGCTACCTAAATATGGTTCCCAATCAGAGACAATGACTAACACCTGCCTCTGATTGAGAACCATATCAGGCCAAACACAGAAACAGACAAACTAGACACACAACATAGAATGCACACTCAGATCACACCCTGACCAAACAAAACATAGAAACATACAAAGCAAACTATGGTCAGGGTGTGACATGAACTTCTTGGAGTTTTTTCTTTTCTTTTTTATTTCACCTTTATTTAACCAGGTAGGCAAGAACAAGTTCTCATTTACAACTGCGACCTGGCCAAGATAAAGCAAAGCACTGCGACCTGGCCAAGGTAAAGCAAAGCACTGCGACCTGGCCAAGGTAAAGCAAAGCACTGCGACCTGGCCAAGGTAAAGCAAAGCACTGCAACCTGGCCAAGGTAAAGCAAAGCACTGCAACCTGGCCAAGGTAAAGCAAAGCACTGCGACCTGGCCAAGGTAAAGCAAAGCACTGCGACCTGGCCAAGGTAAAGCAAAGCACTGCGACCTGGCCAAGGTAAAGCAAAGCACTGCGACCTGGCCAAGGTAAAGCAAAGCACTGCGACCTGGCCAAGGTAAAGCAAAGCACTGCGACCTGGCCAAGGTAAAGCAAAGCACTGCGACCTGGCCAAGATAAAGCAAAGCAGTGCGACAAAAAACAACACGGAATACAGTCAATAAAACAATAGAAGAAGCTATGTACAGTGTGTGCAAATGGAGTAAGGATGTAAGGCAATAAATAGGCCATAGTAGTGAAGTAATTACAATTTAGCAAATTAACACTGTAGTGATAGATGAGCAGATGAGAATGTGCAAGCATAAATACTGGTGTTCAGAAAAGTAAAGCCCCACAGAGAGAGAACTGCTCCTTAAAGTAACTTTGGCCTTCCGGATAGCCTGAGTGGACATATTTCTCATTTGCTTGAGCAAGAGCCAGTCAGCCTGAGTATGTGTTTGCAGGGCTGAACCTGTTTTTAATTCAAATGTACTTTATGGGGGCGTGTTTGTTAACAATAACACTGAAAATATCAAAAATGAAGGTCCAAGCGTCATCGACAGAGGGGATCAAGCTGAGGCCAGGTCATGAAGGAAGTTTATTAGCAAGCGTCTATGACAAATCAGGACAGGTCGTTTCACTGAGCAGCCATTACGAACACACGCTGTAAAACAGTGATCACTAAGGTCATTACAGAAAACACCAGACTGATACCTATCAGGATTATTTGTGAGGATAACATCGAGGAGAGTAGGCTTTTCTGGGTGTTTGGAGTCATACCTTGTGGGATTGGTAATAATGTGAGAACGATTTAGGGAGTCCCATTGCTTTAGGACTTGGTTAGGTGGTTTAAGCATGTCCCGGTTTTGGTCACCTAGCAGGACAAATACAGACTTAGTCTAAGGGGCCAGGAGAGAGCTTATGGCATTTAGGGTACAGGCCGGTGCTGATGGTGGACGATAACACCCAGCAACAGTCAACAAAGAGCTATTTGAAAGATGAATGCTTAAAACCAGCAAATCAAATTGTTTGGGGACAGACTTGGTGGAGACAACCGAGCACTGAAGGTGTTCCTTGGTAAAGATTGCCACTCCACCACCTTTAGAAGATCTGTCTTGCTGAAAACGGTTATAACCAGAAAGGTTAACATCAGTGTTCAAACCACGTCTCTTCCTCGTAATGACCAACACATCTGGATTGGAGCTGTTGACCCACACTTTCAATTGATCCATTTTAGGTAATAAGCTTCCAGTGTTAACGTGCAGAAAACCCAGGCTTTTACGAGAGCAGAACGATGAGTTGATCCCAGGTCAGTTTTCCTGAGATGGTTGATCTCTAGATCTGCATTTGCTTTGCATTGAGTCCAGGTTTGGGTTTATTTCACTGAAGAAGATTGCTTGCACTATCATTCACACAGAACACATTATTTCACAAAACATCTCTTTGAAACTACGGTATAGACCCATTTTGGCATCGAGCCTTTCAAGTTTTCTAATTTTAGGGTATTTTGGAGGAGCAGAATATTTAACCATTTACAACCCCAGGTTTTGTGCTTGAGAGATGTGGTTGTGAAACACTTCAGTGCAGCAGGACCTGAGCTTGACTGTGAACTTCAGTTACACTTCCTGCCTGTTTCCAATCAACCACACATTCTGTCGTTGTCACATGATGTATCTGAACCTATCAGACAGTGGTACATCAGTTCATTATTGTTTGGCCTGTCTTAATAATGCTCCATCACTTCAATTGTTGTTTGTCTTAACAACAATCCAATGTAACATATATGGTGAATGCATTTTCAACTCTCAAAGACCTTGATAAGATTAATTTTCTTCATTTCACATGATATGGTCATTTTACGGCTGCTTGTTATGTAATGTGTTAGTGGTTCTGGGGGACTGAGCAGGGGGTGATTAAAAGACCTGCCAGTGGGGTTGAAAGCAAATAACTGGAGCAATGAAGACCAGGGATATTGATGATGACACGTATGCTGACAAGCCCAGAGAAATGGATGGTGTTAGTGTTACATTTCCAGGGTTCAATACAAGTACAGCCAGACGTAAAGACAGAAACACACACACTTCCTGGCTTCATAAGTAGAATGAACACATGGTCCAAAATGTACAAATGAAAATACTATGTTGTTAAATAGTCATATGCACACCATAATGGTAAATATTGATATTTCATTCTGTAACGACTGTAACATTATGTAACTCTCCAACACAAAGATCCCCTGAACGCAGCTCACTCTCCAGATCCCAATGACCTAAATTCTGATCACCTGTTCACACACCTGTATGTCATTTACACACACTAATTAGATCAGTTCACCGCACCCCGTCATTGTGAGGTATTGTTTGTTTTGGTACACAGTCTATTCGAAACTCTGTTTATTTCTGTGTTCGTCCTCCCGTGTATCGTAGATTTGGCCATCCTCACTAACGATGCCTTTTTGCCTATTCCCTGCCTGTACTGTTACCTTTGTGGAGTCCCTGTGTATGACCTTCTGCCTGTCACTGGAACCAGCTACCTGCCTCTTCCTGTGGTCCTTTGCTAATAAACACCTGCTGCACCCTGCGCTTGAAACCAGCACTCTCTCTCCCATCGTATTCATTACACATACACAGTCTATTAGACAACAGTTCCACTCCCTGAGCCTGATGAACGGCAAACTCCACAAAGCTCTGGTCTCTTTAAAGACATCAAATACTTATTTCAATATAGTTACAAATAGAAACAACAGCTTAACTCTTAATTGGATAACCAATACATCTCCATTAGTGTGTTGTGCTGTAGCCCATGTCTATCTGTCATTTACGTTTGTAGGAGATGCACAAGGTTTACCATTAATGCAGTTTCTGCTAACCGGTGGGAAATGCCTTTAAAAGACGCATTGTCGGACATATAGTGCTCCACACTATCACGCCTTGCATTGCATCCCAGTCTGTAGCCCTTTACATTCATATCCATATAGGGGTTGAATATGGCAGATTTAGACACTGATGAACGGCTAAATTGTAATGCTGTGGCTGTACAGTAACATGCTATACATGACGTCAGAGCTCAAAGTCTCCGCCTCCCAGTTCTGTATTGGCTTTGACAGACAGCTGTTCTGAAAGTGACCATTGCAAGCCACAAGAAGTTGACTCCATCCCTTTCACTCATTGGGAAACCTTGAAAAAATGTTGTTGTCCAAGTGACAGAAATGCTGTAAATTAAGGGCATTCAATGTATTTTGAAAGATGGGGCATTGAGGATTATAATAAATAATACATTTATGTCATACAAGAGTCCAAATCTGTACTTTACATTTCCTCATCATAAACTCATGTAATAAACAGTGTCAAAGTTTATGATCACTATGTTTGATGTACAGTTACAAGATGACATGGAGTTATATCCTGGGTTGTCTTGAACGGAATGAGACTGTTTGTTGTATTGTGAAGAACATTTGCAGCAAACCACGCATTGTACAGTATGAGCACCAAAATGACCAGCTGCTTGCCTGAATTGCCTTGTGAAAGCCTAACACCGTAAAATCGTATTTTATAATTTAGCTAGTCATGTTGGAAATGAACACGCTTTAAAATGATGCCAACCTGACCCAGATTGAAATTCATTGGACTGTTTTTGGATCGCGTAAACAACAACAGTAATTGTGAGATGGCGGGGATGCTGGATTGTGTTCCAAACAAAACAACTGCACATTTACATTTGCTTGCTCTAGTTCCTCAGTTGCACAGCTAGGAGAGCTCAAAATAGCACCTTTATAGTTGAAGACTCTTCTTTCAGTCATAAACGTGTATTGAAATAACTTGGGATCTGTGCACACTTTGGAGAGGTGTGTGGCCACTTGGACACACCAGTTAGACCATTCACTCAAAGTACATTTATGTTGCACCTACCCCAGATTTTCCAATAATATTTGTGTTGTTTATTGAATGTATCAACAGTATTTACAGAAGTCGTTATCAACATGCAGGGAGAAGTACAATAAATATGTAAAATGCACATCAAATCAACTGTGTAATGTTTGGATTCTGTCTTGCCAGGTGAACTGGCAAGACAGGTTCTCAGGTTCTCACCTTTAGTTTAATAACTTCCCATAATCTCCAACCTTCTCCCTTGTGATTGCTACCATGGTTATGTATATGCTTTCCATATTTCCATGTATATATCAATGACGTCGCTTTTGCTGCGGGTGATTCCCTGATTCACCTCTACGCAGACGACACCATTCTGTATACATCTGGCCCTTCTTTAGACACTGTGTTAACTAACCTCCAGACGAGCTTCAATGCCATACAACACTCCTTCCGTGGCCTCCAACTGCTCTTAAATGCTAGTAAAAACTAAATGCATGCTCACTACTCTGGACGGTACCTATATAGAATGTGGACAATTACAAATACCTAGGTGTCTGACTAGACTGTAAACTCTCCTTCCAGACTCATATAAAGCATCTCCAATCCAAAATAAAATCTAGAATCGGCTTCCTATTTCACAGCACAGCGTCCTTCACTCACACTGCCAAACATACCCCCGTAAAACTGACGATCCTACCGATCCTCGTCTTCGGCGATGCCATTCACAAAATAGCCTTCAACACTCTACTCAGCAAACTGGATGCAGTCTATCACAGTGCCATCCATTTTGTCACCAAGCCCCATATACCACCCATCACTGCGACCTGTATACTCTCGTTGGCTGGCCCTCGCTTCATATTCGTCGCCAAACCCACTGGCTCCAGGTCATCTATAAGTCTTTGCTAGGTAAAGCTCTGCCTTATCTCAGCTCACTGGTCACCATAACAACACCCACCCGTAGCACGCGCTCCAGCAGGTATATCTCACTGGTCATCCCCAAAGCCAACACCCCCTTTGGTCGCCTTTCCATCCAGTTCTCTGCTGCCAATGACTGGAAGGAATTGCAATAAGCACTGAAGCTGGAGACTTATATCTCCCTCACTAACTTTAAGCATCAGCTGTCTGAGCAGCTCACAGATCCCTGCACCTGTACACAGCCCATCTGTAAATAGCCCATCCAACTACCTACCTCATCCCTACCTAACTCCATATTCCATATTGTTTTTATTGACTTTTTTTGCTCTTTTGCTCCCCAGTATTTCTACTTGCACATCATCTGCTCATCTATCACTCCAGTGTTAATTTGCTAAATTGTAATTACTTCACTACTATGGCCTCCATGCACCAGCTGCACCCACCTCTTGACAAACGTACGTGATTTTACTTCTGTTTCTCAAAACAACTGAGCTTTAGCCAACTATATAATACAAAAAAAAAGATAATAATAAAAAAAAGAGTCTGTTTTGTCCTGCATTTAAGTGTGGTAAGGGCAACTTGGTTGCTGATTGTGTTTCAAAGGTGGGTAGTCAATACGTTTTGTGTTTAGTCAGTGTGTAAGTTATAAGATTATGAGAAAAAAAGTGTCTGTTTTGTCGTTAAGTGTTGACAGCCAGTAGACAACATGTTTATATTGAAGGAGGCTACGCATTTAAGTTGATCATATTATTTCTATCTCTACTTTGTACATTCTTCCACAGCAAATCTACCATTCCAGTGTTTCACTTGCAATATTATATTTACTTTGCCACCATGGATTTTTTTAAATATATATATATATTTTTGCCTTCACCTCCCTTATCTCACCTCACTTGCTCACATTGTATATGGACGTATTATTCTATTGTATTATTGACTGTATGTTTGTTTTACTCCATGTGTAATTCTTTGTTGTTGTATGTGTCGAACTGCTTTGCTTTATTATCTTGGCCAGGTCACAGTTGTAAATGAGAACTTGTTCTCAACTAGCCTAGCTGGTTAAATAAAGGTGAAATAAAAAATAGGAACGTTCAGATAGAAATACTGTCGAAGAAATATCTGACATGTAGAATAAGGAATAATGTCTGCTTTATTACTTTCTATCTGCTACTTTTGTCTGGCTTCTGAATGTGGCCAGAGGCTCTTTCACTATAGTCTCCCTCTCCTTGTCTCCTCCCCTACATCTGCACTGATTGGCTTCACAGGTGAAAACAATATGATGGAAGGAAGCTCATCATTAGACTGGTTTAACTTTCACCTGGTCAGCTCTTTCAGATCAGTGAAGGAGAGGACAGACGAGAAGAGTGATTTTTAGACGACTGAGAAAGAGCCCTAGTGTATGGGGTTAGTGTAGTGTATTGGGTTCTTGTTGTGTAGTGTTGAATTAGCACAGGCTGTAGCTCCTCTAGGCCGGTCATACATGGTCACATGGAATGGATGTTTATTGGTGGAACCTGAAGTGTGGAGGACGGGCTTGTAATGACTGGTGAAGAATTAATGGAATGGTATCAAATACATCAAACATATGGTTTCTATGTGTTTGATGCCATTCTATTTGCTCTGTTCCAGACATCATTACAAGCCGTCCTCCTCAGCAGCTTCCAATTGTTTATACGCTTTCAGATTAATCTCATGCATTCTGTCAATCACACACACAAAACCCTGCCTAACCCTGCCAAAACCCTGCCAAAACCCTGCCAAAACCCTGCCTAACCCTGCCAAAACCCTGCCTAACCCTGCCAAAACCCTGCCTAACCCTGCCAAAACCCTGCCTAACCCTGCCAAAACTCTGCCTAACCCTGCCAAAACTCTGCCTAACCCTGCCAAAACCCTGCCTAACCCTGCCAAAACCCTGCCTAACCCTGCCAAAACCCTGCCTAACCCTGCCTAACCCTGCCAAAACCCTACCTAACCCTGCCAAAACCCTGCCATAACCCTGCCAAAACCCTGCCTAACCCTGCCAAAACTATGCCTAACCCTGCCAAAACCCTGCCTAACCCTGCCAAAACCCTATCTAACCCTGCCAATGCCACTTACTATGTTTACATACCATACATTACGTATCTCATATGTATATACTGTACTCTATACCATCTCATGCATCTTGCCTATGCCGCTCTGTACCATCACTCATTCATATATCTTTATGTACATTTTCTTTATCCCCTTACACTGTGTATAAGACAGTAGTTTTGGAATTGTTAGGTTAGATTACTCGTTGGTTATTACTGCATTGTCGGAACTAGAAGCACAAGCATTTCGCTACACTCGCATTAACATCAACTAACCATGTGACAAATACAGTTGATTTGAAGGCTGTCTCTCTGATAACTGGAGGTCATTGCACCTGTCATACTGTAGTCAGTGATTAGTCCCATTTGTTAGTTTAGTAACACAACCATAGACACTGCTTTGATAACTAATGGTTATGATCCAACCCTTCAATCTGGTGTTGTCACCACAAACAGGAAGTGAACATGATATGAGTTCGAATGAAAACATTAACATTCACTCTCTATCCTAAAGAGACAGAGGAGTCTTGTTCTTCTAGAATCCATGTTAATATTAGATAAAGTATAGAACAGATTAGAGTGAACAAAAATGTACTAGACAAGAAATGTCTTTAATCTAGATTAAATTATTTATTGAATAAGCAGGAAGTACACGTTGTTTAAGTACGGAATGATAAAAGCACAAGAAGCAGACATACTGTACAACTAATAAACATATACAGTCATTTTAAATGTATTTAGAAATGTAGAACTTAACAGTAATTGATTGATAGTGGCTATTGAATGATATCTATATTCTACACCATTGTTTGACATATGAATAAATGATTGTGTAGCAGACACGAGTCGGTCATGATTGGTTACTCATAGTCATGTGATGAGGTAACCCTGCCTGCAACTTCAAAATCAGTGTCAGCTCTCGGCCCGAAAGGGAATTTCCTCTGTCTAATAAAGGTGTCGTTTCTCTCGTGGGAGACTCTTGTTCAGGTCCTGTATGTTGGTGTGTCTGAATGTGTGCATGTGTTTCTCTCCGACCTGTAGTTCAGAGTACCATTCTATCAAATCACACCAGTCTTCAGACCATCATTAACATACAGTAGAGTTCATTAATCAGCAGTGCAGAGAAAGTACCTAAGAGAAGCCTATTTCTCACAGATCCACTGTTGTGAAGAGGAACAATTAAAACTCCACCATTGTCCATGGCCTGATGACATGTGATGGATGAATGCACAATTCTGGAGTGTACCACCATTAGGATGTTCAATCCTCCAATACCTGCAGAAGAAACAACACAGAGTTAGACTGGTCATCTTCTCAGAACCTAGAGTATGAATAACACAGAGAATCAGTCCTACTCCTTCCACTGTGGTCAGTGTTATTATAGAGCAGTAGTCTCTTACCTTGAGGTGGTCAGTGTTATTAGATCAGTAGTCTCTTACCTTGGGGTTGTCAGTGTTATTATAGAGCTGTAGTCTCTTACCTTGGGGTGGTCAGTGTTATTAGAGCTGTAGTCTCTTACCTTGGGGTGGTCAGTGTTATTAGAGCAGTAGTCTCTTACCTTGGGGTGGTCAGTGTTATTAGAGCTGTAGTCTCTTACCTTGGGATGGTCAGTGTTATTATAGAGCTGTAGTCTCTTACCTTGGGATGGTCAGTGTTATTATAGAGCTGTAGTCTCTTACCTTGGGGTGGTCAGTGTTATTATAGAGCAGTAGTCTCTTACCTTGGGGTAGTCAGTGTTATTAGAGCAGTAGTCTCTTACCTTGGGGTGGTCAGTGTTATTAGAGCAGTAGTCTCTTACCTTGGGATGGTCAGTGTTATTATAGAGCTGTAGTCTCTTACCTTGGGATGGTCAGTGTTATTATAGAGCAGTAGTCTCTTACCTTGCGGTGGTCAGTGTTATTATAGAGCAGTAGTCTCTTACCTTGGGGTGGTCAGTGTTATTATAGAGCAGTAGTCTCTTACCTTGGGGTGGTCAGTGTTATTATAGAGCAGTAGTCTCTTACCTTGGGGAGGTCAGTGTTATTAGATCAGTAGTCTCTTACCTTGCTGTGGTCAGTGGGGTGCCGTCCACCCATTTCCAGGTCCCCTCAGTAACAGAATCAGTCAGACCAATCCAGGCAAAAAGGACTGATTCAAACCCATTGATGAATGTCTGTTGTTGAGGAACAGAAAAAGCATTGTTACTAAGACATGATGGACTAATAAATAAATCTCTCTCTCTGTCTCTCACCTGTTCCTCTTCCCTGTTAATGATCACCAGATCTGCTCCTCTCTCCAGACAGTCCTGTCTACTCTCCTCCCAGGATTTCTTCTCAGTAGAGAGGTAGTAACAGCTGCAGCCAAACCTTCTCCATCCTTCAGGACAGGACCCTAGAAGTTTCACATTTACCATATGTGTTACTTGAATGTTATTTAAAATCAAAAGAGCATTCCTCAGATAAAGTTAATGAACCCTTCCAATGAGCTGATTGAGATTCTGCCCTTCATCAGGAAGGTTTTACACTGAACAAAATTATAAACGCAACATGAATGCATTTCAAAGATTTTACTTAGTTACAGTTCATAAAAGGAAATCAGTCTACTGAAATACATTTTTTAGGCCCTAATGTACGGATGTCACATGACTGGGAATACAGACACGCATCTGTTGGTCGCAGATATCTTAAATAAAAGGTAGGGGTGTGGATCAGACAACCATCATTTGTCTCCTTCACATAGAGTTGATCAGGCTGTTGATTGTGGCCTGTGGAATGTTGTCCCACTCCACTTCAATGGCTGTGCAAAGTTGCTGGATATTGGCGGGAACTGGAACACACTGTCGTACATGTCAATTCAGAGCATCACAGACATGCTCAATGGGTGACATGTCTGGTGACTTTTCAGGACATGGAAGAACTGGGACATTTTCATCTTCCAGGAAATGTGTACAGATCCTTGCTACATGCAGATGAGCTTCCCTGAGACGATTTCTGACAGTTTGCACTGAAATTCTTGTTGCGCAAACCCAGTTTCATCAGCTGTCCGGGTGGCAGGTGAAGGAGTCAGATGTGGAGGTCCTGAGCTGGCGTGGTTACACGTGGTCTGCGGTTGTGAGGCCGGTCGGACGTAATGCCAAATTCTCTAAAACGAAGTTGGAGCAGGCTTAATGTAGAGAAATTAACATAAAAATATCTGACAACAGGTCGGGTCGACATTCTTGGAGTCATCATGCAAACTGCATGCTTCCTCAAAACTTTGAGTCATAGACGGCATTGTGTTGTGGACAGAACTACACATTTTAGAGTGGCCTCTTACTATCCCCAGCACAAGGTGCACCTGTGTAATCATCATGCTGTTTAATCAGTTTCTTGATATGCCACACCTGTCAGGTCGATGGATTATCTTGGCAAAAGAGATAAGCTCACTAACAGAGACGTAAACAAATCTGTGCACAACATTTGAGCTTTGGAACATGCATATGGAACATTTCTGATATATTTTATTTCAGCTCATGAAACATGGGACCAACACTTTACATGTTGCCTTTATATTTTTGTTCAGTGACACTTTCAAGTTAAACATAACTTTACAACTATTATTTATTCACACATTCAATAAGTAAGTAGCTTTGCATGAGCCTTGTCTTGTGAGAGGTCAGAACAGCTCATATGATCCATGCTCCTCTTTCTGTAGAGGCAGCTTGATGAGAGAGCTTGTGAGAGGTCAGAACATCTCATAGGATCTATGCTCCTGTTTCTGTAGAGGCAGCTTGATGAGAGAGCTTGTGAGAGGTCAGAACATCTCATAGGATCTATGCTCCTGTTTCTGTAGAGGCAGCTTGATGAGAGAGCTTGTGAGAGGTCAGAACATCTCATAGGATCTATGCTCCTGTTTCTGTAGAGGCAGCTTGATGAGAGAGCTTGTGAGAGGTCAGAACAGCTCATAGGATCTATGCTCCTCTTTCTGTAGAGGCAGCTTGATGAGAGAGCTTGTGAGAGGTCAGAACAGCTCATAGGATCTATGCTCCTCTTTCTGTAGAGGCAGCTTGATGAGAGAGCTTGTGAGAGGTCAGAACAGCTCATAGGATCTATGCTCCTGTTTCTGTAGAGGCAGCTTGATGAGAGAGCTTGTGAGAGGTCAGAACAGCTCATATGATCTATGCTCCTGTTTCTGTAGAGGCAGCTTGATGTACAAGTCAAAACTTCCAATGTATCTGACATCTCTAGTCTCTTCTAGAATTACTAATTATAAAACTGGGTCAATGTATTACATTACACTTCAGATCCCCACAGTTTCTACACAGATCAGAACATGCCCCTTCAGTGGTGATGCACCTTACATGTGGAACAATTTACAAAAAACTATTAGAATGGATGTTTGCTGCTCCCTGCACAATGAAAAAAAATAGATTTCTGATCTTTTAAATGTTAATTGTGATTGTTTTCTTCAGGCATCTTGTCTGTGTAGTTGTGCACATGTTTTTATTTTGTTGTATTGAAAACAGGGCTCTACTGCAAATGACTGTCCTTACCTGTGATATTACAGTTCAGCCTGTCCCTCTGCTTCTGTAGCTGGTCACGCTCCATAGTTCTATTCTCCACACTCTTCTTCAACTTGTCCATTTCAGTGGTTGTTGTATTTAGATGATTCTGTAACTGGTCTCTCTCCATGGTCCTGTTATTTAGACTATTCTGCAACTGGTCTCTCTCCTGAGTTATTGTGGTGAGAGTATTCCGCAACTGGTCTCTGTCCTTAGTTTTGGTATTAAGACTATTCTGTAGCTGGTCTCTCTCTGTGGTCCTGGTATTTAGGCTATTCTGTAGCTGGTCTCTCTCTGTGGTCCTGGTATTTAGGCTATTCTGTAACTGGTCTCTCTCTGTGGTCCTGGTATTTAGGCTACTCTGTAGCTGGTCTCTCTCTGTGGTCCTGGTATTTAGGCTACTCTGTAGCTGGTCTCTCTCTGTGGTCCTGGTATTTAGGCTATTCTGTAGCTGGTCTCTCTCTGTGGTCCTGGTATTTAGGCTACTCTGTAGCTGGTTTCTCTCCTTTGTTTTTGTATTAAGACTATTCTGCAGTTGATCTCTTTCCTGAGTTATTGTGTTGAGAGTATTCTGCAACTGGTCTTTCTCCTTAGTTTTGGTTGCGAGACTATTCTGTAGCTGGTCTCTCTTTTTAGTCAGGGTGTTGTAACTGCTCTGTAGCTCGTCTCTCTCTTCAGTCAGGGTGTTGTAACTGGTCTGTAGCTCGTCTCTCTCTTTAGTCAGGGTGTTGTGACTGGTCTGTAGCTGGTCTCTCTCTTTAGTCAGGGTGTTGTAACTGGTCTGTGGCTGGTCTCTCTCTTTAGTCAGGGTGTTGTAACTGGTCTGTAGCTGTTGTCCCTCTTTAGTCAAGTTATTATAACTGGTTGGTTGCTGATCTCCTTCTTTAGTCAGAAGGCTGTAACTGGTCTGTTCGTCTCTTTCTGTTGAGTAGTGATGATCAATGACACCATCTTTAAAATGGAAAATGATATACATATGTTTAACTATTACACCACTGAAGGTTACAAATATTTATGTCAAAACATTCTAAACTTACAGTAGACAAACAGGCCTATGATCCCAGCCAATAGAAGAACACACAGCAGCCCCAGACACACTGCAGCAAGTCCAGAAGGTCTCTTCCACCACTGAAAATTATCTGAATCACAGGGAATGATCATGTAAGGTCTTTGAACTCTCTCTGGTAATGTTCAAATATTTATATTATCCAGGATTGTAAGGAACAAAAGCTGTGTGTTTGTACTTGAATTGATACCTGAAAATGAAACACTGGGCTTGTTGGGAGACGTGTCATCATCAATATCCATGGTCTGCATTGTTGTATTCTCCACCTGTGTTTGTATAGATTGACTCTTACATTTCTAGAAGTTAAATGCTATATTTTCCTCTGTTACTTCTGCTCTAGTATACAGTGCCTTGCGAAAGTATTCGGCCCCCTTGAACTTTGTGACCTTTTGCCACATTTCAGGCTTCAAACATAAAGATATAAAACTGTATTTTTTGTGAAGAATCAACAACAAGTGGGACACAATCATGAAGTGGAACGACATTTATTGGATATTTCAAACTTTTTTAACAAATCAAAAACTGAAAAATTGGGCGTGCAAAATTATTCAGCCCCTTTACTTTCAGTGCAGCAAACTCTCTCCAGAAGTTCAGTGAGGATCTCTGAATGATCCAATGTTGACCTAAATGACTAATGATGATAAATACAATCCACCTGTGTGTAATCAAGTCTCCGTATAAATGCACCTGCACTGTGATAGTCTCAGAGGTCCGTTAAAAGCGCAGAGAGCATCATGAAGAACAAGGAACACACCAGGCAGGTCCGAGATACTGTTGTGAAGAAGTTTAAAGCCGGATTTGGATACAAAAAGATTTCCCAAGCTTTAAACATCCCAAGGAGCACTGTGCAAGCGATAATATTGAAATGGAAGGAGTATCAGACCACTGCAAATCCACCAAGACCTGGCCGTCCCTCTAAACTTTCAGCTCATACAAGGAGAAGACTGATCAGAGATGCAGCCAAGAGGCCCATGATCACTCTGGATGAACTGCAGAGATCTACAGCTGAGGTGGGAGACTCTGTCCATAGGACAACAATCAGTCGTATATTGCACAAATTTGGCCTTTATGGAAGAGTGGCAAGAAGAAAACCATTTCTTAAAGATATCCATAAAAAGTGTTGTTTAAAGTTTGCCACAAGCCACCTGGGAGACACACCAAACATGTGGAAGAAGGTGCTCTGGTCAGATGAAACCAAAATTGAACTTTTTGGCAACAATGCAAAATGTTATGTTTGGCGTAAAAGCAACACAGCTCATCACACTGAACACACCATCCCCACTGTCAAACATGGTGGTGGCAGCATCATGGTTTGGGACGGCTTTTCTTCGGCAGGGACAGGGAAGATGGTTAAAATTGATGGGGAAGATGGATGGAGCCAAATACAGGACCATTCTGGAAGAAAACCTGATGGAGTCTGCAAAAGACCTGAGACTGGGACGGAGATTTGTCTTCCAACAAGACAATGATCCAAAACATAAAGCAAAATCTACAATGGAATGGTTCTAAAATAAACATATCCAGGTGTTAGAATGGCCAAGTCAAAGTCCAGACCTGAATCCAATTGAGAATCTGTGGAAAGAACTGAAAACTGCTGTTCACAAATGCTCTCCATCCAACCCCACTGAGCTCGAGCTGTTTTGCAAGGAGGAATGGGAAAAAATGTCAGTCTCTCGATGTGCAAAACTGATAGAGACATACCCCAAGCGACTTACAGCTGTAATCGCAGCAAAAGGTAGCGCTACAAAGTATTAACTTAAGGGCGCTGAATAATTTTGCATGCCCAATATTTCAGTTTTTGATTTGTTAAAAAAGTTTGAAATATCCAATAAATGTCGTTCCAATTCATGATTGTGTCCCACTTGTTGTTGATTCTTCACAAAAAAATACAGTTTTATATCTTTATGTTTGAAGCCTGAAATGTGGCAAAAGGTCGCAAAGTTCAAGAGGGCCGAATACTTTCGCAAGACACTGTAGGTTTGTAACTGTGCCTTATGTGTCGTCAAGGCAAATACTTGAGGTCACCTGACTTAAACAGTACAAAGGAAACAGTAGGATAATCCCAATCTCTACCCAACTAGTGACACATACACGTTGGTCGAGCTCAAACAAGCACACTTCAGTACTTGACATACAGTGCATTCAGAAAGTATTCAGACCCCTTGACTTTTTCCACATTTTGTTACGTTACTGCCTATAATCGTATAATGGTTTTATAAAAGACAATCCTCAGCGATCTACATAAAATACCCCATAATGACAAGTATAAACATGTTTTTGATTTTTTTGCAAATGTATTAAAAATAAAAAACAAATACATAATTTCTTATTGTATAATGATTTGTATTTTCTTTAAATCCTCATCGATCTACAAAAAATACCCCATAATGACAAGTATAAACATGTTTTGGGATTTTTTTGCAAATGTATTAACTTCTTGGAACTCTAGGGGCGCAATTTCATTTTTGGATGAAAAACGTTCCCATTTTAAACAAGATATTTTGTCACAAAAAGATGCTCGACTATGCATATAATTGCTACTGTTCGAAAGAAAACACTCTGACGTGTCCAGAAATACAAAGATCTTCTCTGTGCGTGCCCTTTAACGTGAGCTTCAGGCAAAACCAAGATGAGATGGCATCCAGGAAATGACAAGGATTTTTGAGGCTCTGTTTGTCATGATCTCCTTATATGGCTGTGAACGCAAGAGGAATGAATCAACCCTCTCTGTCGTTTCCCCAAGGTGTCTGCAGCATTGTGACGTATTTGTAGGCAGATCATTGGAAGATTGACCATAAGAGACCACATTTACCACGTGTCCGCCCGGTGTCCTGCGCCGAAATTGGTGCGCAAAAGTCACCTGCCAGTATTTTTCCAAGGAATACAGAGAGGAAAGCAAGCTTCCACGAACTACATGTCAATGAAGAGATATGTGAAAAAACACCTTGAGGACTGATTCCAAACAACGTTTGCCATGTTTCGGTCGATATTATGTAGTTAATCCGGAAAAGTTTTACGTTGTAGGTGACTGCATTTCGGTTCGTTTCAGTAGCCAGGCGCAATGTAGAAAACGGAACGATTTCTCCTACACACAGACGCTTTCAGGAAACACTGCGCATTTGGTATGTGACTGAGAGCCTCCTCATTGAAAACATCAGAAGCTCTTCAAAGGTAAATGATTTTATTTATTTGGTTATCTGGCTTTTGTGAAAATGTTGCGTGCTACATGCTACACAAAATGCTATGCTAGCTTTGCATACTCTTACACAAATTAGTCCATTTCTATGGTTCAAAAGCATATTTTGAAAATCTGAGATGACAGTGTTGTTAAGAAAAGGCTAAGCTTGAGAGCAAACGCATTATTTTAATTTTATTTGCGATTTCCAGAAATCGTTAACGTTGCGTTATGCTAATGAGCCTGAGGCTTTAGTCACGATCCCGGATCCGGGATGGGGAGTTTCAAGATTAAAAATCAGAAATATATTATATGCATAAGTATTCAGACCATTATATGGTCTGTCTATACAAGGTCCCACAGTTGACATTGCATGTCAGAGTGAAAACCAAGCCACGATGTCAAAGGAATTGTCCGTAAAGCTCCGAGACAGGATTGTGTCGAGGTACATATCTGGGGAAGGGTACCAAAAAAGGAAGGTCCCCAAGAACACAGTGGCCTCCATCATTCTTAAATTGAAATAGTTTGGATCCACCAAGACTCTTCCTAAAGATGGCCGCCCGGCCAAACTGAGCAATCGGAGGAGAAGGCCCTTGGTCAGGGAGGTGATCAAGAACCCAATGGTCACTCGGACAGAGTTCCTCTGTGGAGATGGGAGAACCTTCCAGAAGGACAACCAACTCTGCAGCACTACACCAATTAGGACTTTATGGTGGAGTGGCCAGACAGATGGTAGAAAAAGGCACATAACAGCCCACTTGGAGGTTGCCAAGAGGCACCTAAAGGACTCTCAGACAATGAGAAACAAGAGGCTCTGGTCTGAAGAAAGCAAGATTGAACACTTTGGCCTGAATGCCAAGTGTCAAGTTTGAAGGAAACCTGGCACCATCCCTACGGTGAATCATGGTGGTGGCAGCATCATACTATGGGGATGTTTTTCAGCAGCAGGGACTGGGAGATCAGTCAGGATCGAGGGAAAGATGAACGGAGCAAAGTACAGAGCACTGAGAACCTTCCAACAGGACAATGACCCTAAGCACACAGCCAAGACAACTTAGGAGTGGCTTCGGGACAAGTCTCTGAATGTCCTTGAGTTGCCCAATCAGAGCAGGTGTGCCAAGCTCGTAGCGACATTCCCAAGAAGACTCAATGCTGTAATCGCTGCAATAGGAGCTTCAACAAAGTACTGAGTAAAAGGTCTGAATACTTATGTCAATGTAATATTTACGTTTTTTTTTTCATTATGTTTTTTTTTTGTGTAGATTGATGAGAGGAAAACAACAATTTAATGCATTTCAGAATAAGGCTGTAATGTAACAAAATGTGGAAAAAGTCAAAGGGTCTGAATACTTTCCGAATGTATTGTAGATATGTACTTTGTCCTGTTTACTGTTCACCTGCTTAGTCTCCCAGAGACACTAACATATTACATAAGAATCAGACAATAAACACACCTCATAAAATGATCATATCTGGTGAAATAGAGAAATACAATCTTACCACAGTCTTTGAGAGTTGAAAACAGATGCATACAAATATGTTAAATGAATGAGCATCAATGTAAGATTGGAATAACGTGTTTTTTATAGTCTGAGAGACCCCACCTTTCGTGTCAACATCAGCATATCCTTTAAATTATTTGTCCAAACAATTATGAACTAATATACCACTAGGTGGTAGGTTCAGACACAAGGTAACATGTGGTTAACAGGCAGTAAGTGAAGCTCATGTCAAACTGAAAGTTCAAGCTACAGAATGCTGCATGGAAGTGTTTCATTTCCCCTCTCTCTCAAGCACATGAGCTATAGGGGTCAAAGGTATACTGTAGGTTCAAATGAATGGTTGAATGTTCAGCTACTCCAACATTCTAAAGCTTAGAAAACTTGGAAGGCTGAATGTGTCTATATCTTATTTAAAGCCCTGTCAACTGCCGTTTTATAAAAATGTTCAGTGTTCAAACTGGGTTCTGAACAGTCTAACCCTGTTTGAGTCCCGACCTTCAGTAACTCAGTCACTGGTTGTTGCACCCTGTTCAGGAGGAAGGTGCTAGAATGGTTTTAGTCAACAACAGATTCACCAAACTGTCCATGACAGGCCTAGCTGGCAACGTTAAACAATCCCCCTTCACTTTAAAGGATTTGGCATTCTGCAGTCAGCTGGCCTATTATAGACTAACAAGCAGGACTATAGTAAGATCCCTAGCAGGCCGATAGTTAGATCCCTAGCAGGCCTATTGTAGGATCTCTAGCAGGCCTATAGTTAGATCCCTAGCAGGCCTATTGTAGGATCCCTAGCAGGCCTATAGTAAGATCACTAGCTGGTCTATTGTAGGATCTCTAGCAGGCCTATAGTAGGATCCCTAGCTGGCCTATTGTAGGATCCCTAGCAGGCCTATAGTTAGATCCCTAGCAGGCCTATTGTAGGATCCCTAGCAGGCCTATAGTAGGATCCCTAGCTGGCCTATTGTAGGATCCCTAGCTGGCCTATTGTAAGATCCCTAGCAGGCCTATAGTAAGATCCCTAGCAGGCCTATAGTTAGATCCCTAGCAGGCCTATAGTTAGATCTCTAGCAGGCCTATAGTTAGATCCCTAGCAGGCCTATAGTTAGATCCCTAGCAGGCCTATAGTTAGATCCTAGCAGGCCTATAGTTAGATCCCTAGCTGGCCTATTGTAGGATCCCTAGCAGGCCTATAGTTAGATCCCTAGCAGGCCTATAGTTAGACCCCTAGCAGGCCTATAGTTAGATCCCTAGCTGGCCTATAGTAAGATCCCTAGCTGGTCTATAGTTAGATCCCTAGCAGGCCTATAGTTAGATCCCTAGCTGGCCTATAGTAAGATCCCTAGCAGGCCTATAGTTAGATCCCTAGCAGGCCTATAGTTAGATCCCTGGCTGGTCTATAGTTAGATCCCTAGCAGGCCTATTGTAGGATCTCTAGCAGGCCTATAGTTAGATCCCTAGCTGGTCTATAGTTAGATCCCTAGCAGGCCTATTGTAGGATCTCTAGCAGGCCTATAGTTAGATCCCTAGCAGGCATATAGTTAGATCCCTAGCAGGCCTATAGTTAGATCCCTAGCTGGCCTATAGTTAGATCCCTAGCAGGCCTATAGTTAGATCCCTAGCAGGCCTATTGTAGGATCTCTAGCAGGCCTATAGTTCGATCCCTAGCAGGCCTATAGTTAGATCCCTAGCAGGCCTATTGTAGGATCTCTAGCAGGCCTATAGTTAGATCCCTAGCAGGCCTATAGTTAGATCCCTAGCAGGCCTATAGTAACATCCCTAGCAGGCCTATAGTAACATCCCTAGCAGGCCTATAGTTAGATCCCTAGCAGGCCTATTGTAGGATCTCTAGCAGGCCTATAGTTAGATCCCTAGCAGGCCTATAGTTAGATCCCTAGCTGGTCTATAGTTAGATCCCTAGCAGGCCTATTGTAGGATCTCTAGCAGGCCTATAGTTAGATCCCTAGCAGGCCTATAGTTAGATCCCTAGCTGGTCTATAGTTAGATCCCTAGCAGGCCTATTGTAGGATCTCTAGCAGGCCTATAGTTAGATCCCTAGCAGGCCTATAGTTAGATCCCTAGCTGGTCTATAGTTAGATCCCTAGCAGGCCTATTGTAGGATCTCTAGCAGGCCTATAGTTAGATCCCTAGCAGGCCTATAGTTAGATCCCTAGCTGGTCTATAGTTAGATCCCTAGCTGGCCTATAGTTAGATCCCTGGCTGGTCTATAGTAAGATCCCTAGCTGGTCTATTGTAGGATCCCTAGCTGGTCTATTGTAGGATCCCTAGCTGGTCTATTATAGGATCCCTAGCTAGTCATTGTAGGATCCCTAGCTGGTCTATTATAGGTTCTTGCATTTCTAGGGAGTTTTTCCCAGCTGCCGTGCTTCTACACCTGCATTGCTTGCTGTTTGAGGTTTTAGGCTGGGTTTCTGTATAGCACTTTGTGACATCAGCTGACGTAAGACGGGCTTAATAAATACATTTGATTGATAACACAATAGTAATGATAAAGCATTATTAAGACAGGCCAAACAATAATGAACTGATGTACCACTGTCTGATAGGTTCAGATACATCATGTGACAGCAACAGAATGTGTGGTTGGTTGGAAACAGGAAGGAAATGTAACTAAAGTTCAGTCAAGCTCAAGTCCAACTGAAAGTTTAATTTTCAGACTGCTGCACAGAAGTGTTACACAACCCCCTCTTTCAAGCACAAATCCTGGGGTTATGAATGGTTGAAAATGCTGCTACTCCAAAATCCCCTAACGTTAGAAAACTTGAAAGACTCAATACCAAGATGTGTCTATACCGTACTTTCAAGTAAATATTTTGTGAAATAATGTGGTCTGTGTGAATGACAGTGCAGAGAATCTTCTTTGGTGAAATGAATCTAAACCTGGACTCAATGCAAAGCAAATGCAGATCTAGAGATGAACCATCTCAGGAAAACTGACCTGGGATCAACTCATCCCTGTCCACAAGACCTTATTCATTACGATCAAAAATGATAAACAGATCCTAGCTCAGCACACCTACACTGACACGTTTGATTAACATGGGCCCTGAATTTAGTCTGCTGATGCATCACTTTCTTTAGGTTTTACATACGTCTAAATATGTTACAAAAACTACAGAGAGAAAAGAGAGGAAAGTGAAAGATGAAAATATGAAAGTTTGGTGTGAGAAAAGGAGAAGTGGAGGAGCTGTGTCAGGGTTATGAGAAGGAATCCACCTAATACTCCACGGTGGTACCATGTGACTTCTTATAGTCCTATACAGTTTCTTGTAAACCACATGATCTTGGTTTACCTACAGTAGGCCCTACAAGGCCTTACAACAGGCGAGCTACCCAGTTAAAAACAAGCACTCAGCAGGCAGGTGGCTCTACAACAGGCTAACTACCTAGTTAGCAACAAGCACTCCACAGGCAGGTGGCTCTACAACAGGCTAGCTACCTAGTTAGCAAGAAGCACTCAGCAGGCAGGTGGCTCTACAACAGGCTAGCTTCCCAGTTAAAAACAAGCACTCAGCAGGCAGGTGGCTCTACAACAGGCTAGCTACCTAGTTAGCAAGAAAAAATCAGCAGGCAGGTGGCTC
The DNA here is from genome assembly GCF_036934945.1 of Oncorhynchus masou masou. NCBI lineage: Eukaryota > Metazoa > Chordata > Actinopteri > Salmoniformes > Salmonidae > Oncorhynchus > Oncorhynchus masou. Next base: position 22,787,666 of record NC_088231.1, read on the forward strand.
TACAACAGGCTAGCTACCTAGTTATCAACAAGCACTCAGCAGGCAGGTGGCTCTACAACAGGCTAGCTACCTAGTTATCAACAAGCACTGAACAGGCAGGTGCCTCTACAACAGGCTCGCTACCCAGATAGCAACAAGCACTCAGCAGGCAGGTGGCTCTACAACAGGCTAGCTACCCAGATAGCAACAAGCACTAAGCAGGCAGGTGCCTCTACAACAGGCTCGCTACCTAGTTATCAACAAGCACTGAACAGGCAGGTGCCTCTACAACAGGCTCGCTACCTAGTTATCAACAAGCACTGAACAGGCAGGTGGCTCTACAACAGGCTCGCTACCTAGTTATCAACAAGCACTGAACAGGCAGGTGGCTCTACAAAAGGCTCGCTACCTAGTTATCAACAAGCACTGAACAGGCAGGTGGCTCTACAAAGGCTAGCTACCCAGATAGCAATAAGCACTCAGCAAGCAGGTCCCTCTACAACAGGCTAGCTACCTAGTTATCAACAAGCACTGAACAGGCAGGTGGCTCTACAACAGGCTCGCTACCTAGTTATCAACAAGCACTGAACAGGCAGGTGGCTCTACAACAGGCTCGCTACCTAGTTATCAACAAGCACTGAACAGGCAGGTGGCTCTACAAAAGGCTCGCTACCTAATTATCAACAAGCACTGAACAGGCAGGTGGCTCTACAACAGGCTCGCTACCTAGTTATCAACAAGCACTGTACAGGCAGGTGGCTCTACAACAGGCTCGCTACCTAGTTATCAACAAGCACTGAACAGGCAGGTGGCTCTACAACAGGCTAGCTACCTCGTTATCAACAAGCACTGAACAGGCAGGTGGCTCTACAACAGGCTAGCTACCTCGTTATCAACAAGCACTGATCAGGCAGGTGGCTCTACAACAGGCGAGCTACCCAGATAGCAACAAGCACTCAGCAGGCAGGTGCCTCTACAACAGGCTCGCTACCTAGTTATCAACAAGCACTGAACAGGCAGGTGGCTCTACAACAGGCTAGCTACCTCGTTATCAACAAGCACTGAACAGGCAGGTGGCTCTACAACAGGCTAGCTACCCAGATAGCAACAAGCACTCAGCAGGCAGGTGCCTCTACAACAGGCTCGCTACCTAGTTATCAACAAGCACTGAACAGGCAGGTGGCTCTACAACAGGCTAGCTACCTCGTTATCAACAAGCACTGAACAGGCAGGTGGCTCTACCACAGGCTAGCTACCCAGATAGCAACAAGCACTCTGCAGGCAGGTGGCTCTACAACAGGCTAGCTACCCAGATAGCAACAAGCACTGAACAGGCAGGTGCCTCTACAACAGGCTACCTAGTTATCAACAAGCACTGAACAGGCAGGTGCCGCTACAACAGGCTAGCTACTCATTAATACTTCCGGCGCCGACAGAGATGGCCGCCTCGCTTCGCGTTCCTAGGAAACTCTGCAGTTTTTTTTTACATGTTATTTCTTACATTAGTACCCCAGGTCATCTTAGGTTTCATTACATACAGTCGAGAAGAACTACTGAATATAAGATCAGCGTCAACTCACCATCAGTACGACCAGGAATATGACTTTCGCGAAGCGGATCCTGTGTTCTACCTTCCACCCAGGACAACGGAATGGATCCCAGCCTGCGACCCAAAACAACAACGTCGTAAAAGAGGCAAACGAAGCGGTCTTCTGGTCAGGCTCCGGAGACGGGCACATCGCGCGCCACTCCCTAGCATTCTACTTGCCAATGTCCAGTCTCTTGACAACAAGGTTGATGAAATCCGAGCAAGGGTAGCATTCCAGAGGGACATCAGGGACTGTAACGTTCTTTGCTTCACGGAAACATGGCTCACTAGAGAGACGCTATCGGAGTCGGTGCAGCCAGCTGGTTTCTCCACGCATCTCGCCGACAGAAACAAACATCTTTCTGGTAAGAAGAGGGGCGGGGGCATATGCTTTATGGTTAACCAGATGTGGTGTGGTCACAACAACATACAGGAACTCAAGTCCTTCTGTTCACCTGATTTAGAATTCCTCACAATCAAATGTCGACCGCATTATCTACCAAGGGAATTCTCTTCGATTATAATCACAGCCGTATATATTCCCCCCCAAGCAGACACATTGATGGCTCTGAACAAACTTTATTTGACTCTTTGCAAACTCAAATCCACATATCCTGAGGCTGCATTCATTGTAGCTGGGGATTTTAACAAGGCTAATCTGAAAACAAGACTCCCTAAATTGTATCAACATATCGATTGCGCAACCAGGGCTGGTAAAACCTTGGATCATTGCTATTCTAACTTCCGCGATGCATATAAGGCCCTGCCCCGCCCTCCTTTCGGAAAAGCTGACCACGACTCCATTTTGTTGCTCCCTGCCTACAGACAAAAGCTAAAACAAGAAGCTCCCACGCTGAGGTCTGTTCAACACTGGTCCGACCAATCTGATTCCACGCTCCAAGACTGCTTCCATCACGTGGACTGGGATATGTTTCGTATTGCGTCAAACAACAACATTGACGAATACGCTGATTCGGTGAGCGAGTTCATTAGAACGTGCGTTGAAGATGTCGTTCCCATAGCAACGATTAAAACATTCCCAAATCAGAAACCGTGGATTGATGGCAGCATTCACGTGAAACTGAAAGCGCGAACCACTGCTTTCAATCAGGGCAAGGTGACCGGAAACATGACCGAATACAAACAGTGTAGCTATTCCCTCCGCAAGGCAATCAAACAAGCTAAGTGTCAGTATAGAGACAAAGTAGAATCGCAATTCAACGGCTCAGACACAAGAGGTATGTGGCAGGGTCTACAGTCAATGAGGGATTACAAAAAGAAAACCAGCCCAGTCACGGACCAGGATGCCTTGCTCCCAGGCAGACTAAATATCTTTTTGCCCGCTTTGAGGACAATACAGTGCCACTGACACTGCCCGCAAACCAAAACATGCGGACTCTCCTTCACTGCAGCCGAGGTGAGTAAAACATTTAAACGTGTTAACCCTCGCAAGGCTGCAGGCCCAGACGGCATCCCCAGCCACTGACTCAACTCCAGCCACTTTAATAATGGGAATTGATGGGAATTGATGTAAAATATATCACTAGCCACTTTAAATAATGCTACTTAATATAATGCTTACATACCCTACATTATTTATCTCATATGTATACGTATATACTGTACTCTATATCATCTACTGCATCTTTATGTAATACATGTATCACTAGCCACTTTAAACTATGCCACGTTGTTTACATACTCATCTCATATGTATATACTGCACTCGATACCATCTACTGCATCTTGCCTATACCGCTCTGTACCATCACTCATTCATATATCTTTATGTACAAGCACAAGCATTTCGCTACACTCGCATGAACATCTGCTAACCATGTGTATGTGACAAATAAAATTAGATTTTTAACAACAAGCACACAGCAGGCAGGTGGCTCTACAACAGGCTACCTACCCAGTTAGCAACAAGCACTGAACAGGCAGGTGGCTCTACAACAGGATAGCTACCTAGTTAGCAACAAGCACTGAACAGGCAGGTGGCTGTACAACAGGCTAGCTACGTAGTTAGCAACAAGCACTGAACAGGCAGGTGGCTCTACAACAGGCTAGTTACCCAGATAGCAACAAGCACTCAGCAGGCAGGTGCCTCTACAACAGACTAGCTACCCAGTTAACATCAAGGACTCAGCAGGCAGGTGGCTCTCCAACATGTTTTGGATGGTGAGACAGCAGACTTGCTCACCCTACTGGCACGGTGCCCACTTTAAGATGCAAATCCTCCTGCCAGATACAAATCCACCCACCAGAGATCCAAATCACTTCATTAGTGCGAAACTCTGCTCACCCCCTGGTGGGTAGAGAACCTACTATAGGCCAGCTAGTGATCCTACTATAGACCTGCTAGTGACCCTTACAATAGGCCAGCTAGTGACCCTACAATAGGCCAGCTAGTGACCCTACAATAGACCAGCTAGTGACCCTACTATAGGCCAGCTAGTGACCCTACTATAGGCCAGCTAGGGATCCTACTATAGGCCAGCTAGGGATCCTACTATAGGCCAGCTAGTGACCCTACAGTAGACCAGCTAGTGACCCTACTATAGGCCAGCTAGTGACCCTACAATAGACCAGCTAGTGACCCTACTATAGGCCAGCTAGTGACCCTACTATAGGCCAGCTAGGGATCCTACTATAGGCCAGCTAGGGATCCTACTATAGGCCAGCTAGGGATCCTACTATAGGCCAGCTAGTGACCCTACAATAGGCCAGCTAGTGACCCTACAATAGACCAGCTAGTGACCCTACTATAGGCCAGCTAGGGATCCTACTATAGGCCAGCTAGGGATCCTACTATAGGCCAGCTAGTGACCCTACTATAGGCCAGCTAGTGAACCTACTATAGGCCAGCTAGGGATCCTACTATAGGCCAGCTAGGGATCCTACTACTATAGGCCAGCTAGTGACCCTAGTGACCCTACAATAGGCCAGCTAGTGATCCCTATAGGCCAGCCAGCTGACCCTACAATAGACCAGGGATCCTACTATAGGCCAGCTAGGGATCCTAACGTTGGAATTAAAGATGTATGTAAACTGTACTACTAAGATATATATAAAAACTGTGATTATAGATGTATACTGTATTACTAAGATATATGTAATGTGATGAAAGATGTATGTTGTACTACTAAGATATATATAACGTGATTAAAGATGTATGTATACTGTATTACTAAGATATATGTCATGTGATTAAAGATGTATGTAGAGTATGCTGTACTACTAAGACATACATAATGTGATTAAAGATGTATGTATACTGTACTACTAAGGTATATATATAATTTGATTAAAGATGTATGTATACTGTACAACTAAGATATTATGAGCGGACCAAGTAATTGGGCGTCACTCTAAAGCGGGAAGGTGGAATAAACGAGTCAGGAGTAGGTTTTGTTGATTGAACACAGTTCTCTATTGAGGGCATTTGGTCAACAAAAACACTCCAACATAATCAATGAAAATCTTCCAAGGAAAAACATACATCTTCTTCTCCAGATGAAACAGGAACACAATAGGATTATCTTTAAACTACAACAAAAAGTCACGGGATTGTCACCGCCTTAGTGGTTCTTCCTGGATAGCTCCTCTCTCTCGGTGGCCATCTTCCAGAGATAGTTTTCCACTGTTCTCTCTGCTGGTTCCATTCTCTCTCTTATAGGGGAAGGAGAATGTCATTAGTACCGTCAGCTGTGCTTAATTGCCTCTGGTTACCTTGTCTCCCATGCCTTGTTGGGCTACTATCCATGAGCCCAGCCTGCCCTCTGGTGGTCCTTCCACAATATATATATAATTTGATTAAAGATGTATGTATACTGTACTACTAAGTGGTGTTATGTACCGATACTATAGTAACACCAGTGTTTCACTTCTAAATTGTGTCAGTTATACGTTGACAAAGCACAGTTTGAAAAAAAAGGTCAGATTGAACAGATAGAAACCAATGATGTATATAAACCCTAGATTGCTGATGCTATGTATTGGCCAATGAGAGACTTTGAAGCCACCGGCCGCCATATTTGACACTCCCCAGAAGGAGCCGTCCTCCATAGGAATTAATTTAAAACTATATTATTTCAATAATGTATTTAAGTATTTTTGTTGTACTAGGGACAGTAACATTAGTACTCTCTAAAATATATTTTAAGGAATATGTTTTTATATATTTTTTAAATATGATGTTTATGTTCAGGTCACTTAATATATTTTTTTAGGGACACATTAAGGTTTTTGTAGTAGAATATACTTGTCAAAAACAAATATAGACGTTAATAAATGTTCTGTGATCTTCTGGAACCTTGGGATCTCCCTAACCCATTGAGGTTGAAACGTAAAATTGGTAAGGATTAGATAAGGGTTATGGTTAGGGTTAGGGTTAGGGTTAGGGTTAGGGTAAGGGTAAGGATTAGATAAGGGTTAGGGTAAGGGTAAGGGTTTCAATGTAGTACCAATAGGACTGTGCCGTCGCTTCAAAACAGTGCTCCCTGTTAGTCATCTTGCGTTATTACACATCATTGATAGGAACTCGTCTTTATAAGGAAGGTTATAACAGTACAATAATTGACCAGTAGATGGTGGTCTTGGTCCGTCATCTGTGGACATGTGACCAGACCAAGGGGCCTGTTCAGCAGGATGCAACGTTTAGAAACGTTCAGATAGAAATATGCTGTGTAGAAAAAAACTTGCCCATCGGATGTGTAGAATAAGTAATCAAGTCTGCTTAATTCATGGCATTTCTGCAACGTTCGACCACGTTTGGCTACTAAACGTGGCCAGAGGTTATTTCTCAATTGTCTCCTCTTCTTCATCTGCACTGCTTGGCTTCACAGCTGAAAAAAATGACTGTGAAGGGAAGCTTAGACTGGCTTAGGTTTCACCTGGTCTTTCAGATCAGTGCAGGAGAGGACAGAGTTGTAGGTGACTGAGAGACAGCCCAAGTGTACGGGGTTCGTGTTGTGTTATTACTCCGCTAGACTGGAACTGAAGCCTGCACAGGATGTAGAGCTTCTGGGCCAGATGTGGTGAGCATGGTTATCATGCATGGTCACTGAGCAGTCACACAGAATGGATATATAGGCTTTTACATGTATCACACATACATCTCATGCATTCTCTGTCACACACACACACACATAAACACCATGCCTAAGGCTGTCTCTCTGCAAACATGCTCTAACATACAGGACAACACAACCACAGGATAAGGTTGTGTGTTTGTGTGTCAGTTGGGTTCAGTGTACAGTATGTTTCTATATCCACACCACAGTATAGTCTTGAAACACAGATGTCAACATCTAAAGGCCCACAACCACCACTGACCTGGGATCAAGTCCTCCTTGTCCACATGACCTTATTCATTATGATCAAAAAGGATACACTGATCCTAGATCAGCACTCCTACACTGACACGTTTGATAAACACGGGCCCTGACTTGAGTCTGCTGATGCAGCACTTTCTGTAGGTTTTACATACGTCTAAATATGTTACAGAAACTACAGAGATGATGAAATGGCGCTCTATTCCCTACAAAGTGCCCTTCTTTTGACCAGGGCAAGTGCACTCCCAGCAAACCAGGGACATTCCCACAACATTAGCCAAGATTCCAATTTAAGTTTTAGTTAGTGTTTTATCTAACATTAGAACATTTTTCAAATGAAATATCCTTGGAATGTTCTGACGTTCACTAAAATGTTGTGCACAGCATCTGAAACAACCACCACAGAAACATTCCCCAAACGTTCTCATTAGGTTTCCCATTAATGTAGTCACACAATGTACCAGTAATGTTTTCCCAGCAAACCAAAATTGGTTCTGTGAAAGTTCCCAGAACATTCGTTAGGTTGCGGCTGTCCAGCTGTACTGTTTTTCTAGTTCTTTGTTTTTGAAAGAAACATGGTTAAAATATATGAACCTGTAATCTTCAGATGTGCAGCCAGATCATTAACACTCTGACCCACCAGTGGATAGCAGAGGCCTTGCCAGGGTTTTCCAGTTTAATATGGTCAATCAGGACTCGGAACACAATGTGTCACGGCTGGCTAAAGGAAAGGACCAAGGTGCATTCTCTCTTTATTTAAAATGATGCCGACAAAACAAAGAACAAAACCAAACCGTGACGCTTTGGGCTATGTGCCCTGAACAAAGACAAAGTTAACTTCCCGCAAAACAGGTGGGGGAAAAGGGTACCTAAGTATGGTTCTCAATCAGAGACAACGATAGACAGCTGCCTCTGATTGAGAACCACACCCGGCCAAACACATAGAAATAGAAAATCATAGAACATAGACTGCCAACCCAAATCACACCCTGACCAAACCAAAATAGAGAAATAAAACGCTCTCTACGGTCAGAGTGTGACAATTAGTTATTAAAATGTGCTGTGTACTTGTCACAGTTATGATTTAGCCTTTTGCTATTGTGATTTTCCTTGACCGTTTTACTTGAAAACAATCAGTCAAGTCCTCAATGATTTGATATTGAGATAAAAACGGCTGCGTTGGTCCTTTAAATCAAGACAATATTATTTAATTGATCCTGAATGTATTGTTGTATATGTATTCTGTATCATAGTGTTTCAGAATGCATTGAATGCATTTCTCTGTTTTGATTGAAATTGAGAAATTGTCAACATTTCTGATTTTAGTTTGAAGGTTCTGAGCCTGTATTTAAGAAGTGCAGTAATACACCGAAAATACAAGTTATTGAAAGGAAGCTCAACTACAATCACATTTCATAAGACATTCAACATGTGTGATGAAGAGAGAAAATCATAAAACACAGTGTTATCAGTACACAGCTAATGAAGAGGGTGGGAACATTTAATACAGTGTTACCAGAACACAGCTAATGAAGAGGATGGGAACATTTAATACAGTGTTACCAGAACACAGCTGATGAAGAGGGTGGGAACATTTAATACAGTGTTACCAGAACACAGCTAATGAAGAGGATGGGAACATTTAATACAGTGTTACCAGTACACAGCTGATGAAGAGGATGGGAACATTTAATACAGTGTTACCAGTACACAGCTGATGAAGAGGATGGGAACGTTTAATACAGTGTTACCAGTACACAGCTGATGAAGAGGGTGGGAACATTTAATACAGTGTTACCAGTACACAGCTAATGAAGAGGGAACATTTAATACAGTGCTACCAGAACACAGCTGATGAAGAGGATGGGAACATTTAATACAGTGTTACCAGTACACAGCTAATGAAGAGGGAACATTTAATACAGTGCTACCAGAACACAGCTGATGAAGAGGATGGGAACATTTAATACAGTGTTACCAGAACACAGCTGACGAAGAGGGTGGGAACATTTAATAGAGTGTTACCAGAACACAGCTAATGAAGAGGATGGGAACATGTAATACAGTGTTACCAGAACACAGCAAATGAATAGGATGGGAACATTAATACAGTGTTATCAGAACACAGCTGATGAAGAGGATGGAAACATTTAATACAGTGTTACCAGTACACAGCTAATGAAGAGGGAACATTTAATACAGTGCTACCAGAACACAGCTGATGAAGAGGATGGGAACATTTAATACAGTGTTACCAGAACACAGCTGATGAAGAGGGTGGGAACATTTAATACAGTGTTACCAGAACACAGCTAATGAAGAGGATGGGAACATGTAATACAGTGTTACCAGAACACAGCAAATGAATAGGATGGGAACATTAATACAGTGTTATCAGAACACAGCTGATGAAGAGGATGGGAACGTTTGATCAATTCAGAAATTGTGTTCTGTTTCCTGATTGACATAATTACACTGAAGAAACCTATAGTCCAATAGCTGTTGTCCCCTAGTGGTACAGATGGGTAATGGTCTGGCAGCAAAGCTGAACATGTCTGGTTCAAGCCCACGTATTATTCAACTATGTTTCTTTATTTGGTCCAGATGTAGAAATGTCAGAAATGCTTATTCTTCATCATCTAAATATGGTCCAGCAGTACGCAGCCATAAAGAGGACGGGTGAAATGATGGTGAATAACCCAGTTACCAGTATTTCCCTGCGTTAGTAATGTCCAAGAACAAACTGAAAACATATGGAAGATGTAAAAGAGCTTCCCTTGTGCCACAGAGGATAGAAGACCTTAAATATGAACCAGACGTTGCAGGTTCAAACTCCACATGTGCAGATTGTTAACATATGGAATATATACTATGATTGTTTGATAAAATGCTGTTCAAATGTCCTATGAATGAAATTAAAATGCTGTTTGTCTCTGTATCACCTACATTCTCTTGTAATGTACCAACACTGTTCCCACAACCAAATTAAATGTTCTGGGAACCTTTAAAGAAATCAGAAAGGCTGTTTTGGCAACATCAAAGGAATGTTTTGTGCACCCTGATACAAACATTATCTGGATTTCAGCACAACTGGACAGTTGTTTTGGGAACCTATCTTTTGTCATATCCCCATGATGTTCCCACAACCTAAATAAACATTATTGGAACCTTTTAAGAACTGACTAGATGTGTTCTAGGAATGCACCCTAAAAAGGAACAGAATGTAGAATTATCTTCACAACTGGACAGTGTTTGTGTTTTGGGAACATACTATATATTTTGTGATGTCCTTACAATGTTCCCACTAGACTGTTCCCACAACGTAATGAAACATTCTGGGAACCTTTTAAAGGACAGACACAACATTTTCTAGGAATGTTCTTACAACATCAGGTGAATGTTTTATACAAACATTCTCGACTCATCATCACGACGTGACAGTTTTTGTTTTATGAGAACATTTGCCGCAACTTAACGAATATTCTGGGAATTATCACAGAATCAATTTTGGTTTGCTGGGCTATATAGGGAATCGGTTTAATCCAAAATGGCACTATTGTCAAGCCTCAGGAGAAGACTCAGATGCAGTTTCGAAGTAACAAAAATGTATTACAGAAACAGGGGGGCAGGCAAACGACAGGTCAAGGGTCGGCAGAGGTCAGTAGTCAAATCAAATTCATATAGTCCTTCGTACATCAGCTGATATCTCACAGTGCTGTACAGAAACCCAGCCTAAAACCCCAAACAGCAAGCAATGCAGGTGTAGAAGCACGGTGGCTAGGAAAAACTCTCTAGAAAGGCCAAAACCTAGGAAGAAACCTAGAGAGGAACCAGGCTATGTGGGGTGGCCAGTCCTCTTCTGGCTGTGCCGGGTGGAGATTATAACAGAACATGGCCAAGATGCTCAAATGTTCATAAATGACCAGCATGGTCAAATAATAATAATCACATGCAGAACAGTTGAAACTGGAGCAGCAGCACGGCCAGGTGGACTGGGGACAGCAAGTAGTCATAATGTCAGGTAGTCCTGAGGCATGGTCCGAGGGCTCAGGTCCTCCGAGAGAGAGAAAGAGAGAAAAAGAAAATTAGAGAGAGCATACTTAAATTCGCACAGGACACCGGATAGTACAGGATAAGAACTCCAGATATAACAAACTGACCCTAACCCCCCGACACATAAACTACTGCAGCATAAATACTGGAGGCTGAGACAGAGGGGTCAGGAGACACTGTGGCCCCATCCGAGGACACCCCCGGACAGGGCCAAACAGGAAGGATATAACCTCACCCACTTTGCCAAAGCACAGCCCCCACACCACTAGAGGGATATCCTCAACCACCAACTTACCATCCTGAGACAAGGCCGAGTATAGCCCACAAAGATCTCCGCCATGGCACAACCCAAGGGGGCGCCAACCCAGACAGGAAGATCACATCAGTGACTCAACCCACTCAAGTGACGCACCCATCCTAGGGACGGTATGAAAGAGCCCTAGTAAGCCAGTGACTCAGCCCCTGTAATAGGGTTAGAGGCAGAGAATCACAATGGAAAGAGGGGAACCGGCCAGGCAGAGACAGCAAGGGCGGTTCGTGGGCCAGACTGGGCCAGACTACAATCAATCATGTGATCCACTGAAGAGATGTGTCTTCAGTAAAGACTTAAAAGTTGAGACCGAGTTTGCGTCTCCCACATGGGTAGGCAGACCATTCCATAAAAGTGGAGCAGAGCAGAGTCTAGAGCAGTGTCCCAAAGGTACAGAACAACATGCTGCTCCTTGTCAGGGCAGGCAGAATGGTCACAAACCGGGAAAGCTAGAAAACAGGAACTAGAGCCAGAAAAGAGCATGGGGAAAAACCGCAGTTAGGCTTGACGAAACAAAACGAACTGGCAACAGAGAACACAGGTATAAATACACTGGGGATAATGAGGATGCTGGGCAACACCTGGAGGGGGGTGGAGACAAGCACAAAGACAGGTGAAACAGATCAGGGTGTGACACCTAGGTGTTACCATGAGGTTAGGTAGGTGTTACCATGAGGTTAGGTAGGTGTTACCATGAGGTTAGGTACGTGTTACCATGAGGTTAGGTAGGTGTTACCATGAGGTTAGGTAGGTGTTACCATCAGGTTAGGTAGGTGTTACCATCAGGTTAGGAAGGTGTTACCATGAGGTTAGGTAAGTGTTACTATCAAGTTAGGTAGGTGTTACCATGAGGTTAGGTAGGTGTTACCATGAGGTTAGATAGGTGTTACCATGAGGTTAGGTAGGTGTTACCATGAGGTTAGGTAGGTGTTAACATGAGGTTAGGTAGGTGTTACCATGAGGTTAGATAGGTGTTACCATGAGGTTAGGTAGGTGTTACCATGAGGTTAGGTAGGTGTTACCATGAGGTTAGGTAGGTGTTACCATGAGGTTAGGTAGGTGTTACCATGAGGTTAGGTAGGTGTTACCATCAGGTTAGATAGGTGTTACCATGAGGTTAGGTAGGTATTACCATGAGGTTAGGTATGTGTTACCATCAGGTTAGGTAGGTGTTACCATCAGGTTAGGTAGGTGTTACCATGAGGTTAGGTCGGTGTTACCATGAGGTTAGGTAGATGTTACCATGAGGTTAGGTAGGTGTTACCATGAGGTTAGGTAGGTGTTACCATGAGGTTAGGTAGGTGTTACCATGAGGTTAGGTAGGTGTTAACATGAGGTTAGGTAGGTGTTACCATGAGGTTAGGTAGGTGTTACCATGAGGTTAGGTAGATGTAACCATGAGGTTAGGTAGGTGTTACCATGAGGTTAGGTAGGTGTTACCATGAGGTTAGGTAGGTGTTACCATGAGGTTAGGTAGGTGTTACCATGAGCCTGAGGAGTAGTGATTAGCATGGCAAGTCATAGATCAAATGTCAACTGGCTTGTAGGAAAACAGTCCTATGAAAAAGTGCCTCATTTGTCCAAAAGTTGAACTGTTCTAGTGTGTGTGTGTGTGTGTGTGTGTGTGTGTGTGTGTGTGTGTGTGTGTGTGTGTGTGTGTGTGTGTGTGTGTGTGTGTGTGTGTGTGTGTGTGTGTGTGTGTGCGCGTTTGTGTGTGCGTGTGTGTGCGTGCGTGTGCGCGCGTGTGTGTGTGTGTGTGTGCGCAGTGTACATCTGGTGGGAGAGACTTTCAAAAGAGCTGAATGTGACTTGGCTCCATTTAAAAGGGAATTTCAAAAGCAGCATTTATTAAGCGCTGATAGGTCCTGACAAACTACCCTCTCTTCTTAATCTCTCTCTCTCCTCTCTTTTTTCTCTCTCTCTCTCCTCTCTTTTTTCTCTCTCTCACTCACAATCTAAAATTAGCCTACAAAGGATGGTACTGTACTTGGCACACTGACCAAACTTCATCTAAGCTACTGAGAAGTTTTTAATTAATGAATCAACATTATAAATTAATGATTACTGATAAGTATTGCATAATAATCTTATAGTAGTTTCCAGAGAGGTCTCGGGTAAAGGTAGGATTGGGGTCTATTCCCGTTTAGAGAACTGCAGTCCGAGGAAATAAAGAATTGTAGTTAATTGTCTTGAAACTAACTGTAATGTCAGCGATTGGGTGCAGAGATGTAGCGGAGGCAGGTGCAGGACACGGGTTGTGAGCAACACAACTGCGTTTACTCAAAAGTCAAGCAAAAATTCCAAATTAGGAACATACATACACACACACACACACACACACACACACACACACACACACACACACACACACACACACACACACACACACACGCACTAGCACATACAACAACCACTAAAGACACCAACAGAAAACAATCACCCACGAAACACAATAGAAAACAGGCTACCTAAATATGGTTCTCGATCAGGGACAACGATTGACAGCTGCCTCTGATTGAGAACCATACCAGGCCAAACACAGAAATAGCAAATCATAAAAAAACTACCATAGACAACCCACCCAACTCACGCCCTGACCACACTAAAACAAAGATATAACAGAAGAACTAAGGTGACAAATCAAAGTTGACATGATTTGGTATTTATTGAATTGGCATCGGGGACGAAACAAGAAGAAACATGCGATGTGGCTGAAGGGATACTCTGAAATCAGAACAACCGTCCTTCCTGTCCATCAGATACTGAGGGTGTGTCCCAAATGGCACACTATTCCCTTTATAGTGCACTACAGCTCTACAGGCCCTGGCCAAAAGTAGTGCACGACATAGGGCATCTGGTGTGCCATTTAGGTTGCAGCCTGAGTCAGTGTTTACCATGTGAACCCAAAGTCACTGGCCAACAATCATACAGCAGCAGGTAAATTTCTCTCTGCATCTTAATATTATGGGGATTTGTTTATGTGCCATGCCGGAGTGAAGGTCACACTTACACAAGCACAGAGGTCACAGACAGAGGCTGAGAGTGAGATAGTGAGTTAGTGAGTGATCGGGAGAGAGACAAAGACCAGAGCCCTACGGGCCGTTGTCAACAGTAGTGCTCTAAATAAGGAGTAGGTTGCCATTTGGGACGTCGACAGAACAGGCTGACCATTTTTTATAACATTGTGGATGACGTTGTGGCAGTCCCAGATGACGTTACCATGAGGTTAGGTAGGCCCATGTGTTGGTGTGTGTGTGTTACCATGAGGTTAGGTAGGTGTTACCATGAGGTGTGTGTGTGTGTTACCATGAGGTTAGGTAGGTGTTACCATGAGGTGTGTGTGTGTGTGTGTGTGTGTGTGTTACCATGAGGTTAGGTAGGTGTTACCATGAGGTGTGTGTGTGTGTGTTTTGCTGAGTCAGAAAGCCTTAAGGTAATTCACCTGGCACCTCTCAACTCCTGCCCTCTTCCAACGTCACCTAGGGCTCCCTTTTGTCCAAAAACAGGCCTCCTAACACTCTCCCTCCCTTCTCTCTCTCCCTTTTGTCCAAAAACAGGCCTCCTACACCCTCCCTCCCTTCTCTCTCTCCCTTTTGTCCAAAAACAGGCCTCCTACACCCTCCCTCCCTTCTCTCTCTCCCTTTTGTCCAAAAACAGGCCTCCTACACCCTCCCTCCCTTCTCTCTCTCCCTTTTGTCCAAAAACAGGCCTCCTACACCCTCCCTCCCTTCTCTCTCTCCCTTTTGTCCAAAAACAGGCCTCCTACACCCTCCCTCCCTTCTCTCTCTCCCTTTTGTCCAAAAACAGGCCTCCTACACCCTCCCTCCCTTCTCTCTCTCCCCTTTGTCCAAAAACAGGCCTCCTACACCCTCCCTCCCTTCTCTCTCTCCCTTTTTCCCCCTCCTCCCTCCTCTGTCCTCCATCCCTCCCCCTCTGTCCCTCCTCAAGAGAAAATTTTACTTTGAAAATAGCTTAGATGGCATGTTTCAGCCTTGGTTGGCTGGACAGCCTCATGCGTTCTGAATATGTCATGGATGGCACCAACATTTGGAGTCTGAAAGTATGTCAGCGTATTAAGTGTGCTGTGCTCTCTGGCGTGGCACCCTATTCCTTCCATAGTGCACTGCTTTTGACCAGAGCCCTGTGGGTAATATGGTGTCATTTGGGATGCAGTGATGGTTTAACAGATGAGTAGAGACCGCTACGGAGGAGGGAAAACTCCACATATGTTATCTGGCCACTTTGTTATTTGTTGGATTGATTAACAAATGATATGGTAGTCTGTCGGTCGTCCGGTTGGCTGACTGATTGATTGAGGCATCTTCCAGCTGATGCCATATCTCCCCAGCCCAACCCTTCACTCTGTACTGTCATTCTGAGAACACTCAGACACACCAAGCCAGCGAGACCCTGAGAGGACCTCCTTGAGGCTGATTAGAACACTGTCTGATGTGTTCTACTATAGAACAGTAGAACTCCAGAAGAGCTTCTATCTACCCATCAGTGTGTTCTATCTATCAACTTAGATCACCGTCAACCTTCCTATAATGCCCTGAGATACCCTCATCAGTTCAGTAACTACAACATGGACTGTGTCCATCCTATTCACTATTTAGTGGACTACATTTGACAATGGGAATAGACATATACCTGTGTCTTATCAGATGAGCTCCACACGTCACAATATAACATAGACACTGAACTATACAGATAGATATATAACATAGACACTGAACTATACAGATAGATATATAACATAGACACTGAACTATACAGATTGATATATAACATAGACACTGAACTATACAGATAGATATATAACATAGACACTGAACTATACAGATAGATATATAACATAGAGACTGAACTATACTGATAGATATATAACATAGATGTACAGACAGAAATACCATAAATAGACCTAACAGGATTCCTTACTTTACGTATCAGATTTTGCTTTCTCTTGCCCTCTCTCACACCTCCACTCTCTCTTTCTGCCACATCTCAGCCTCTCTCTTTCCCCCCTCTCTCCCCCCCCCCCATCTCTCTCTGTTACCTGGACTAACCCTGGTCACCACTCATGCTCTGTCTGATGGTCTTCTGGCTGGCTGGCTGCGGGGACCATCTGATTGGACACACACCTGCTTCCAGAGCTAGTGTTCCGTAGCGTTCCATGGTGTTCCGTAGTGTTCCAGAAGGTTCTGTGATGTTTCGTACATCTTGTCCCCACTGCCAAGAGGTCACAGCTGTAGCTTTGCCCTCTTCCTCTCCTCTCCTCCTCTCATTCTCTACTCATTTCTGTTTCAATTGCAATTGTCTGTCCCTCTCGTCTCCTCTCCTCTCCTCTCCTCTCCTCTCCTCTCCTCTCTCTATCTATGTGACTTGGGCCCCAGTTTCCTTCCTGTTTGAATCTAATATTCCTTCCTGTATGAATCTAATAATGATTTATCCTGACTCCAAGTCAGGGCTGGACCACGAGAGGAGGAGTGGAGGAATAGTTGGAGGAGGAGAGGCGAATGAGGGGTAACAGACACAGAGGAGTGTAGCTGACACAGTCTGAGTGGAAAACGAGACAGGAAGTGACCTCAGTCTGAACTTTGACCCTGGAGCTGTGAGATGGGACGCAAGCATGCGCGCATCTTGACCAGGAACATAATGTTGATCATGCAGGGTATGTTGGCCCGTCCCTGACTGGAGCAGGAACATAATGTTGTTCATGCAGGGTATGTTGGTCCGTCTGACTGGAGCAGGAACATAATGTTGTTCATGCAGGGTATGTTGGTCCGTCTGACTGGAGCAGGAACATAATGTTGTTCATGCAGGGTATGTTGGTCCGTCTGACTGGAGCAGGAACATAATGTTGTTCATGCAGGGTATGTTGGTCCGTCTGACTGGAGCAGGAACATACTGTTGGTCATGCAGGGTATGTTGGTCCGTCTGACTGGAGCAGGAACATACTGTTGGTCATGCAGGGTATGTTGGTCCGTCTGACTGGAGCAGGAACATACTGTTGGTCATGCAGGGTATGTTGGTCCGTCTGACTGAAGCAGGAACATACTGTTGGTCATGCAGGGTATGTTGGTCCGTCTGACTGAAGCAGGAACATACTGTTGGTCATGCAGGGTATGTTGGTCCGTCTGACTGGAGCAGGAACATAATGTTGGTCATGCAGGGTATGATGGTCCGTCTGACTGGATCAGGAACATACTGTTGGTCATGCAGGGTATGTTGGTCCGTCTGACTGAAGCAGGAACATACTGTTGGTCATGCAGGGTATGTTGGTCCGTCTGACTGGAGCAGGAACATACTGTTGGTCATGCAGGGTATGTTGGTCCGTCTGACTGGAGCAGGAACATAATGTTGGTCATGCAGGGTATGATGGTCCGTCTGACTGGAGCAGGAACATACTGTTGGTCATGCAGGGTATGTTGGTCCGTCTGACTGAAGCAGGAACATAATGTTGGTCATGCAGGGTATGTTGGTCCGTCCCTGACTGAAGCAGGAACATAATGTTGGTCATGCAGGGTATGTTGGTCCGTCTGACTGAAGCAGGAACATAATGTTGGTCATGCAGGGTATGTTGGTCCGTCTGACTGGAGCAGGAACATAATGTTGGTCATGCAGGGTATGATGGTCCGTCTGACTGGAGCAGGAACATACTGTTGGTCATGCAGGGTATGTTGGTCCGTCTGACTGAAGCAGGAACATAATGTTGGTCATGCAGGGTATGTTGGTCCGTCCCTGACTGAAGCAGGAACATAATGTTGGTCATGCAGGGTATGTTGGTCCGTCTGACTGAAGCAGGAACATAATGTTGGTCATGCAGGGTATGTTGGTCCGTCTGACTGGAGCAGGAACATAATGTTGTTCATGCAGGGTATGTTGGTCCGTCTGACTGGAGCAGGAACATAATGTTGGTCATGCAGGGTATGTTGGTCCGTCTGACTGGAGCAGGAACATAATGTTGTTCATGCAGGGTATGTTGGTCCGTCTGACTGGAGCAGGAACATACTGTTGGTCATGCAGGGTATGTTGGTCCGTCTGACTTGAGCAGGAACATACTGTTGGTCATGCAGGGTATGTTGGTCCGTCTGACTGGAGCAGGAACATACTGTTGGTCATGCAGGGTATGTTGGTCCGTCTGACTGAAGCAGGAACATACTGTTGGTCATGCAGGGTATGTTGGTCCGTCTGACTGAAGCAGGAACATACTGTTGGTCATGCAGGGTATGTTGGTCCGTCTGACTGGAGCAGGAACATAATGTTGGTCATGCAGGGTATGATGGTCCGTCTGACTGGAGCAGGAACATACTGTTGGTCATGCAGGGTATGTTGGTCCGTCTGACTGAAGCAGGAACATAATGTTGGTCATGCAGGGTATGTTGGTCCGTCTGACTGGAGCAGGAACATAATGTTGGTCATGCAGGGTATGATGGTCCGTCTGACTGGAGCAGGAACATACTGTTGGTCATGCAGGGTATGTTGGTCCGTCTGACTGGAGCAGGAACATAATGTTGATCATGCAGGGTATGATGGTCCGTCTGACTGGAGCAGGAACATACTGGTCATGCAGGGTATGATGGTCCGTCTGACTGAAGCAGGAACATACTGTTGGTCATGCAGGGTATGTTGGTCCGTCTGACTGGAGCAGGAACATAATGTTGTTCATGCAGGGTATGTTGGTCCGTCTGACTGGAGCAGGAACATACTGTTGATCATGCAGGGTATGTTGGTCCGTCTGACTGGAGCAGGAACATACTGTTGGTCATGCACGTTATGTTGGTCCGTCTGACTGGAGCAGGAACATAATGTTGTTCATGCAGGGTATGTTGGTCCGTCTGACTGGAGCAGGAACATACTGTTGATCATGCAGGGTATGTTGGTCCGTCTGACTGGAGCAGGAACATAATGTTGGTCATGCAGGGTATGTTGGTCCGTCTGACTGGAGCAGGAACATACTGTTGTTCATGCAGGGTATGATGGTCCGTCTGACTGGAGCAGGAACATACTGTTGTTCATGCAGGGTATGTTGGTCCGTCTGACTGTAGCAGGAACATACTGTTGGTCATGCAGGGTATGTTGGTCCGTCTGACTGGAGCAGGAACATAATGTTGTTCATGCAGGGTATGATGGTCCGTCTGACTGGAGCAGGAACATACTGTTGGTCATGCAGGGTATGTTGGTCCGTCTGACTGGAGCAGGAACATAATGTTGATCATGCAGGGTATGATGGTCCATCTGACTGGAGCAGGAACATACTGGTCATGCAGGGTATGATGGTCCGTCTGACTGAAGCAGGAACATACTGTTGGTCATGCAGGGTATGTTGGTCCGTCTGACTGGAGCAGGAACATACTGTTGGTCATGCAGGGTATGTTGGTCCGTCTGACTGGAGCAGGAACATACTGTTGGTCATGCAGGGTATGTTGGTCCATCTGACTGGAGCAGGAACATACTGTTGGTCATGCAGGGTATGATGGTCCGTCTGACTGTAGCAGGAACATACTGTTGGTCATGCAGGGTATGATGGTCCGTCTGACTGGAGCAGGAACATACTGTTGGTCATGCAGGGTATGATGGTCCGTCTGACTGGAGCAGGAACATAATGTTGGTCATGCAGGGTATGTTGGTCCGTCTGACTGGAGCAGGAACATACTGTTGGTCATGCAGGGTATGATGGTCCGTCTGACTGTAGCAGGAACATACTGTTGGTCATGCAGGGTATGATGGTCCGTCTGACTGGAGCAGGAACATACTGTTGGTCATGCAGGGTATGATGGTCCGTCTGACTGGAGCAGGAACATAATGTTGGTCATGCAGGGTATGTTGGTCCGTCTGACTGGAGCAGGAACATACTGTTGGTCATGCGGGGTATGATGGTCCGTCTGACTGGAGCAGGAACATACTGTTGGTCATGCAGGGTATGTTGGTCCGTCTGACTGGAGCAGGAACATAATGTTGGTCATGCAGGGTATGATGGTCCGTCTGACTGGAGCAGGAACATACTGTTGGTCATGCAGGGTATGTTGGTCCGTCTGACTGAAGCAGGAACATAATGTTGGTCATGCAGGGTATGTTGGTCCATCTGACTGGAGCAGGAACATAATGTTGGTCATGCAGGGTATGATGGTCCGTCTGACTGGAGCAGGAACATACTGTTGGTCATGCAGGGTATGTTGGTCCGTCTGACTGGAGCAGGAACATAATGTTGATCATGCAGGGTATGATGGTCCGTCTGACTGGAGCAGGAACATACTGGTCATGCAGGGTATGATGGTCCGTCTGACTGAAGCAGGAACATACTGTTGGTCATGCAGGGTATGTTGGTCCGTCTGACTGAAGCAGGAACATACTGTTGGTCATGCAGGGTATGATGGTCCGTCTGACTGAAGCAGGAACATACTGTTGGTCATGCAGGGTATGTTGGTCCGTCTGACTGTAGCAGGAACATAATGTTGTTCATGCAGGGTATGTTGGTCCGTCTGACTGAAGCAGGAACATAATGTTGGTCATGCAGGGTATGTTGGTCCGTCTGACTGGAGCAGGAACATAATGTTGTTCATGCAGGGTATGTTGGTCCGTCTGACTGGAGCAGGAACATACTGTTGGTCATGCAGGGTATGTTGGTCCGTCTGACTGGAGCAGGAACATACTGTTGGTCATGCAGGGTATGTTGGTCCGTCTGACTGGAGCAGGAACATAATGTTGTTCATGCAGGGTATGTTGGTCCGTCTGACTGGAGCAGGAACATACAGTTGATCATGCAGGGTATGTTGGTCCGTCTGACTGGAGCAGGAACATAATGTTGTTCATGCAGGGTATGTTGGTCCGTCTGACTGGAGCAGGAACATAATGTTGTTCATGCAGGGTATGTTGGTCCGTCTGACTGAAGCAGGAACATAATGTTGTTCATGCAGGGTATGTTGGTCCGTCTGACTGGAGCAGGAACATACTGGTCATGCAGGGTATGATGGTCCGTCTGACTGAAGCAGGAACATACTGTTGGTCATGCAGGGTATGTTGGTCCGTCTGACTGGAGCAGGAACATACTGTTGGTCATGCAGGGTATGTTGGTCCGTCTGACTGGAGCAGGAACATACTGTTGGTCATGCAGGGTATGTTGGTCCATCTGACTGGAGCAGGAACATACTGTTGGTCATGCAGGGTATGATGGTCCGTCTGACTGTAGCAGGAACATACTGTTGGTCATGCAGGGTATGATGGTCCGTCTGACTGGAGCAGGAACATACTGTTGGTCATGCAGGGTATGATGGTCCGTCTGACTGGAGCAGGAACATAATGTTGGTCATGCAGGGTATGTTGGTCCGTCTGACTGGAGCAGGAACATACTGTTGGTCATGCAGGGTATGATGGTCCGTCTGACTGTAGCAGGAACATACTGTTGGTCATGCAGGGTATGATGGTCCGTCTGACTGGAGCAGGAACATACTGTTGGTCATGCAGGGTATGATGGTCCGTCTGACTGGAGCAGGAACATAATGTTGGTCATGCAGGGTATGTTGGTCCGTCTGACTGGAGCAGGAACATACTGTTGGTCATGCGGGGTATGATGGTCCGTCTGACTGGAGCAGGAACATACTGTTGGTCATGCAGGGTATGTTGGTCCGTCTGACTGGAGCAGGAACATAATGTTGGTCATGCAGGGTATGATGGTCCGTCTGACTGGAGCAGGAACATACTGTTGGTCATGCAGGGTATGTTGGTCCGTCTGACTGAAGCAGGAACATAATGTTGGTCATGCAGGGTATGTTGGTCCGTCTGACTGGAGCAGGAACATACTGTTGGTCATGCAGGGTATGTTGGTCCGTCTGACTGGAGCAGGAACATAATGTTGATCATGCAGGGTATGATGGTCCGTCTGACTGGAGCAGGAACATACTGGTCATGCAGGGTATGATGGTCCGTCTGACTGAAGCAGGAACATACTGTTGGTCATGCAGGGTATGTTGGTCCGTCTGACTGGAGCAGGAACATACTGTTGGTCATGCAGGGTATGATGGTCCGTCTGACTGGAGCAGGAACATAATGTTGGTCATGCAGGGTATGTTGGTCCGTCTGACTGGAGCAGGAACATACTGTTGGTCATGCAGGGTATGTTGGTCCGTCTGACTGTAGCAGGAACATACTGGTCATGCAGGGTATGATGGTCCGTCTGACTGGAGCAGTAACATAATGTTGGTCATGCAGGGTATGATGGTCCGTCTGACTGGAGCAGGAACATACTGTTGGTAATGCAGGGTATGTTGGTCCGTCTGACTGGAGCAGGAACATACTGGTCATGCAGGGTATGTTGGTCCGTCTGACTGGAGCAGGAACATACTGGTCATGCAGGGTATGATGGTCCGTCTGACTGAAGCAGGAACATACTGTTGGTCATGCAGGGTATGTTGGTCCGTCTGACTGAAGCAGGAACATACTGTTGGTCATGCAGGGTATGTTGGTCCGTCTGACTGAAGCAGGAACATACTGTTGGTCATGCAGGGTATGTTGGTCCGTCTGACTGAAGCAGGAACATAATGTTGTTCATGCAGGGTATGTTGGTCCGTCTGACTGGAGCAGGAACATACTGTTGGTCATGCAGGGTATGTTGGTCCGTCTGACTGGAGCAGGAACATACTGTTGGTCATGCAGGGTATGTTGGTCCGTCTGACTGGAGCAGGAACATACTGTTGGTCATGCAGGGTATGATGGTCCGTCTGACTGGAGCAGGAACATACTGTTGGTCATGCAGGGTATGTTGGTCCGTCTGACTGGAGCAGGAACATACTGGTCATGCAGGGTATGTTGGTCCGTCTGACTGGAGCAGGAACATACTGGTCATGCAGGGTATGATGGTCCGTCTGACTGAAGCAGGAACATACTGTTGGTCATGCAGGGTATGTTGGTCCGTCTGACTGGAGCAGGAACATACTGTTGGTCATGCAGGGTATGTTGGTCCGTCTGACTGGAGCAGGAACATACTGTTGGTCATGCAGGGTATGATGGTCCGTCTGACTGGAGCAGGAACATACTGTTGGTCATGCAGGGTATGATGGTCCGTCTGACTGGAGCAGGAACATAATGTTGGTCATGCAGGGTATGTTGGTCCGTCTGACTGGAGCAGGAACATACTGTTGGTCATGCAGGGTATGTTGGTCCGTCTGACTGTAGCAGGAACATACTGGTCATGCAGGGTATGATGGTCCGTCTGACTGGAGCAGTAACATAATGTTGGTCATGCAGGGTATGATGGTCCGTCTGACTGGAGCAGGAACATACTGTTGGTAATGCAGGGTATGTTGGTCCGTCTGACTGGAGCAGGAACATACTGGTCATGCAGGGTATGTTGGTCCGTCTGACTGGAGCAGGAACATAATGTTGTTCATGCAGGGTATGTTGGTCCGTCTGACTGGAGCAGGAACATACTGTTGATCATGCAGGGTATGTTGGTCCGTCTGACTGGAGCAGGAACATAATGTTGGTCATGCAGGGTATGTTGGTCCGTCTGACTGGAGCAGGAACATACTGTTGTTCATGCAGGGTATGATGGTCCGTCTGACTGGAGCAGGAACATACTGTTGTTCATGCAGGGTATGTTGGTCCGTCTGACTGTAGCAGGAACATACTGTTGGTCATGCAGGGTATGTTGGTCCGTCTGACTGGAGCAGGAACATAATGTTGTTCATGCAGGGTATGATGGTCCGTCTGACTGGAGCAGGAACATACTGTTGATCATGCAGGGTATGTTGGTCCGTCTGACTGGAGCAGGAACATACTGTTGTTCATGCAGGGTATGTTGGTCCGTCTGACTGTAGCAGGAACATACTGTTGGTCATGCAGGGTATGTTGGTCCGTCTGACTGGAGCAGGAAAATACTGTTGTTCATGCAGGGTATGATGGTCCGTCTGACTGGAGCAGGAACATACTGTTGTTCATGCAGGGTATGTTGGTCCGTCTGACTGGAGCAGGAACATAATGTTGGTCATGCAGGGTATGATGGTCCGTCTGACTGGAGCAGGAACATACTGTTGGTCATGCAGGGTATGTTGGTCCGTCTGACTGAAGCAGGAACATAATGTTGGTCATGCAGGGTATGATGGTCCGTCTGACTGGAGCAGTAACATAATGTTGGTCATGCAGGGTATGATGGTCCGTCTGACTGGAGCAGGAACATACTGTTGGTAATGCAGGGTATGTTGGTCCGTCTGACTGGAGCAGGAACATACTGGTCATGCAGGGTATGTTGGTCCGTCTGACTGTAGCAGGAACATACTGGTCATGCAGGGTATGATGGTCCGTCTGACTGGAGCAGTAACATAATGTTGGTCATGCAGGGTATGATGGTCCGTCTGACTGGAGCAGGAACATACTGTTGGTAATGCAGGGTATGTTGGTCCGTCTGACTGGAGCAGGAACATACTGGTCATGCAGGGTATGTTGGTCCGTCTGACTGGTGCAGGAACATACTGGTCATGCAGGGTATGATGGTCCGTCTGACTGAAGCAGGAACATACTGTTGGTCATGCAGGGTATGTTGGTCCGTCTGACTGAAGCAGGAACATACTGTTGGTCATGCAGGGTATGTTGGTCCGTCTGACTGAAGCAGGAACATACTGTTGGTCATGCAGGGTATGTTGGTCCGTCTGACTGGAGCAGGAACATAATGTTGTTCATGCAGGGTATGTTGGTCCGTCTGACTGGAGCAGGAACATACTGTTGGTCATGCAGGGTATGTTGGTCCGTCTGACTGGAGCAGGAACATACTGTTGGTCATGCAGGGTATGTTGGTCCGTCTGACTGGAGCAGGAACATACTGTTGGTCATGCAGGGTATGATGGTCCGTCTGACTGGAGCAGGAACATACTGTTGGTCATGCAGGGTATGTTGGTCCGTCTGACTGGAGCAGGAACATACTGGTCATGCAGGGTATGTTGGTCCGTCTGACTGGAGCAGGAACATACTGGTCATGCAGGGTATGATGGTCCGTCTGACTGAAGCAGGAACATACTGTTGGTCATGCAGGGTATGTTGGTCCGTCTGACTGGAGCAGGAACATACTGTTGGTCATGCAGGGTATGTTGGTCCGTCTGACTGGAGCAGGAACATACTGTTGGTCATGCAGGGTATGATGGTCCGTCTGACTGGAGCAGGAACATACTGTTGGTCATGCAGGGTATGATGGTCCGTCTGACTGGAGCAGGAACATAATGTTGGTCATGCAGGGTATGTTGGTCCGTCTGACTGGAGCAGGAACATACTGTTGGTCATGCAGGGTATGTTGGTCCGTCTGACTGTAGCAGGAACATACTGGTCATGCAGGGTATGATGGTCCGTCTGACTGGAGCAGTAACATAATGTTGGTCATGCAGGGTATGATGGTCCGTCTGACTGGAGCAGGAACATACTGTTGGTAATGCAGGGTATGTTGGTCCGTCTGACTGGAGCAGGAACATACTGGTCATGCAGGGTATGTTGGTCCGTCTGACTGGAGCAGGAACATAATGTTGTTCATGCAGGGTATGTTGGTCCGTCTGACTGGAGCAGGAACATACTGTTGATCATGCAGGGTATGTTGGTCCGTCTGACTGGAGCAGGAACATAATGTTGGTCATGCAGGGTATGTTGGTCCGTCTGACTGGAGCAGGAACATACTGTTGTTCATGCAGGGTATGATGGTCCGTCTGACTGGAGCAGGAACATACTGTTGTTCATGCAGGGTATGTTGGTCCGTCTGACTGTAGCAGGAACATACTGTTGGTCATGCAGGGTATGTTGGTCCGTCTGACTGGAGCAGGAACATAATGTTGTTCATGCAGGGTATGATGGTCCGTCTGACTGGAGCAGGAACATACTGTTGATCATGCAGGGTATGTTGGTCCGTCTGACTGGAGCAGGAACATACTGTTGTTCATGCAGGGTATGTTGGTCCGTCTGACTGTAGCAGGAACATACTGTTGGTCATGCAGGGTATGTTGGTCCGTCTGACTGGAGCAGGAAAATACTGTTGTTCATGCAGGGTATGATGGTCCGTCTGACTGGAGCAGGAACATACTGTTGTTCATGCAGGGTATGTTGGTCCGTCTGACTGTAGCAGGAACATACTGTTGGTCATGCAGGGTATGTTGGTCCGTCTGACTGAAGCAGGAACATACTGTTGGTCATGCAGGGTATGTTGGTCCGTCTGACTGGAGCAGGAACATAATGTTGGTCATGCAGGGTATGTTGGTCCGTCTGACTGGAGCAGGAACATACTGGTCATGCAGGGTATGTTGGTCCGTCTGACTGGAGCAGGAACATACTGTTGGTCATGCAGGGTATGTTGGTCCGTCTGACTGAAGCAGGAACATACTGTTGGTCATGCAGGGTATGTTGGTCCGTCTGACTGGAGCAAGAACATACCGTTGGTCATGCAGGGTATGTTGGTCCGTCTGACTGGAGCAGGAACATACTGTTGGTCATGCAGGGTATGTTGGTCCGTCTGACTGAAGCAGGAACATACTGTTGGTCATGCAGGGTATGATGGTCCGTCTGACTGGAGCAGGAACATAATGTTGGTCATGCAGGGTATGTTGGTCCGTCTGACTGGAGCAGGAACATACTGTTGGTCATGCAGGGTATGTTGGTCCGTCTGACTGGAGCAGGAACATACTGGTCATGCAGGGTATGATGGTCCGTCTGACTGAAGCAGGAACATACTGTTGGTCATGCAGGGTATGTTGGTCCGTCTGACTGGAGCAGGAACATACTGTTGGTCATGCAGGGTATGTTGGTCCGTCTGACTGGAGCAGGAACATACTGTTGGTCATGCAGGGTATGTTGGTCGGTCTGACTGGAGCAGGAACATAATGTTGGTCATGCAGGGTATGTTGGTCCGTCTGACTGAAGCAGGAACATACTGTTGGTCATGCAGGGTATGATGGTCCGTCTGACTGGAGCAGGAACATACTGTTGTTCATGCAGGGTATGATGGTCCGTCTGACTGGAGCAGGAACATAATGTTGGTCATGCAGGGTATGTTGGTCCGTCTGACTGGAGCAGGAACATACTGTTGGTCATGCAGGGTATGTTGGTCCGTCTGACTGTAGCAGGAACATACTGGTCATGCAGGGTATGATGGTCCGTCTGACTGGAGCAGTAACATAATGTTGGTCATGCAGGGTATGATGGTCCGTCTGACTGGAGCAGGAACATACTGTTGGTAATGCAGGGTATGTTGGTCCGTCTGACTGGAGCAGGAACATACTGTTGTTCATGCAGGGTATGTTGGTCCGTCTGACTGTAGCAGGAACATACTGTTGGTCATGCAGGGTATGTTGGTCCGTCTGACTGAAGCAGGAACATACTGTTGGTCATGCAGGGTATGTTGGTCCGTCTGACTGGAGCAGGAACATAATGTTGGTCATGCAGGGTATGTTGGTCCGTCTGACTGGAGCAGGAACATACTGGTCATGCAGGGTATGTTGGTCCGTCTGACTGGAGCAGGAACATACTGTTGGTCATGCAGGGTATGTTGGTCCGTCTGACTGAAGCAGGAACATACTGTTGGTCATGCAGGGTATGTTGGTCCGTCTGACTGGAGCAGGAACATACCGTTGGTCATGCAGGGTATGTTGGTCCGTCTGACTGGAGCAGGAACATACTGTTGGTCATGCAGGGTATGTTGGTCCGTCTGACTGGAGCAGGAACATACTGTTGGTCATGCAGGGTATGTTGGTCCGTCTGACTGAAGCAGGAACATACTGTTGGTCATGCAGGGTATGATGGTCCGTCTGACTGGAGCAGGAACATAATGTTGGTCATGCAGGGTATGTTGGTCCGTCTGACTGGAGCAGGAACATACTGTTGGTCATGCAGGGTATGTTGGTCCGTCTGACTGGAGCAGGAACATACTGGTCATGCAGGGTATGTTGGTCCGTCTGACTGGAGCAGGAACATACTGGTCATGCAGGGTATGATGGTCCGTCTGACTGAAGCAGGAACATACTGTTGGTCATGCAGGGTATGTTGGTCCGTCTGACTGGAGCAGGAACATACTGTTGGTCATGCAGGGTATGTTGGTCCGTCTGACTGGAGCAGGAACATACTGTTGGTCATGCAGGGTATGTTGGTCCGTCTGACTGGAGCAGGAACATAATGTTGGTCATGCAGGGTATGTTGGTCCGTCTGACTGAAGCAGGAACATACTGTTGGTCATGCAGGGTATGATGGTCCGTCTGACTGGAGCAGGAACATACTGTTGGTCATGCAGGGTATGATGGTCCGTCTGACTGGAGCAGGAACATAATGTTGGTCATGCAGGGTATGTTGGTCCGTCTGACTGGAGCAGGAACATACTGTTGGTCATGCAGGGTATGTTGGTCCGTCTGACTGTAGCAGGAACATACTGGTCATGCAGGGTATGATGGTCCGTCTGACTGGAGCAGTAACATAATGTTGGTCATGCAGGGTATGATGGTCCGTCTGACTGGAGCAGGAACATACTGTTGGTAATGCAGGGTATGTTGGTCCGTCTGACTGGAGCAGGAACATACTGGTCATGCAGGGTATGTTGGTCCGTCTGACTGGAGCAGGAACATAATGTTGTTCAGGCAGGGTATGTTGGTCCGTCTGACTGGAGCAGGAACATACTGTTGATCATGCAGGGTATGTTGGTCCTTCTGACTGGAGCAGGAACATACTGTTGGTCATGCAGGGTATGTTGGTCCGTCTGACTGGAGCAGGAACATACTGTTGTTCATGCAGGGTATGATGGTCCGTCTGACTGGAGCAGGAACATACTGTTGTTCATGCAGGGTATGTTGGTCCGTCTGACTGTAGCAGGAACATACTGTTGGTCATGCAGGGTATGTTGGTCCATCTGACTGGAGCAGGAACATAATGTTGTTCATGCAGGGTATGATGGTCCGTCTGACTGGAGCAGGAACATACTGTTGATCATGCAGGGTATGTTGGTCCGTCTGACTGGAGCAGGAACATACTGTTGGTCATGCAGGGTATGTTGGTCCGTCTGACTGGAGCAGGAACATACTGTTGGTCATGCAGGGTATGTTGGTCCGTCTGACTGGAGCAGGAACATAATGTTGGTCATGCAGGGTATGTTGGTCCGTCTGACTGAAGCAGGAACATACTGTTGGTCATGCAGGGTATGTTGGTCCGTCTGACTGGAGCAGGAACATACTGTTGGTCATGCAGGGTATGATGGTCCGTCTGACTGGAGCAGGAACATAATGTTGGTCATGCAGGGTATGTTGGTCCGTCTGACTGGAGCAGGAACATACTGTTGGTCATGCAGGGTATGTTGGTCCGTCTGACTGTAGCAGGAACATACTGGTCATGCAGGGTATGATGGTCCGTCTGACTGGAGCAGTAACATAATGTTGGTCATGCAGGGTATGATGGTCCGTCTGACTGGAGCAGGAACATACTGTTGGTAATGCAGGGTATGTTGGTCCGTCTGACTGGAGCAGGAACATACTGGTCATGCAGGGTATGTTGGTCCGTCTGACTGGAGCAGGAACATAATGTTGTTCATGCAGGGTATGTTGGTCCGTCTGACTGGAGCAGGAACATACTGTTGATCATGCAGGGTATGTTGGTCCGTCTGACTGGAGCAGGAACATACTGTTGGTCATGCAGGGTATGTTGGTCCGTCTGACTGGAGCAGGAACATACTGTTGTTCATGCAGGGTATGATGGTCCGTCTGACTGGAGCAGGAACATACTGTTGTTCATGCAGGGTATGTTGGTCCGTCTGACTGTAGCAGGAACATACTGTTGGTCATGCAGGGTATGTTGGTCCGTCTGACTGGAGCAGGAACATAATGTTGTTCATGCAGGGTATGATGGTCCGTCTGACTGGAGCAGGAACATACTGTTGATCATGCAGGGTATGTTGGTCCGTCTGACTGGAGCAGGAACATACTGTTGTTCATGCAGGGTATGTTGGTCCGTCTGACTGTAGCAGGAACATACTGTTGGTCATGCAGGGTATGTTGGTCCGTCTGACTGGAGCAGGAAAATACTGTTGTTCATGCAGGGTATGATGGTCCGTCTGACTGGAGCAGGAACATACTGTTGTTCATGCAGGGTATGTTGGTCCGTCTGACTGTAGCAGGAACATACTGTTGGTCATGCAGGGTATGTTGGTCCGTCTGACTGAAGCAGGAACATACTGTTGGTCATGCAGGGTATGTTGGTCCGTCTGACTGGAGCAGGAACATAATGTTGGTCATGCAGGGTATGTTGGTCCGTCTGACTGGAGCAGGAACATACTGTTGGTCATGCAGGGTATGTTGGTCCGTCTGACTGGAGCAGGAACATACTGTTGGTCATGCGGGGTATGATGGTCCGTCTGACTGGAGCAGGAACATACTGTTGGTCATGCAGGGTATGTTGGTCCGTCTGACTGGAGCAGGAACATAATGTTGGTCATGCAGGGTATGATGGTCCGTCTGACTGGAGCAGGAACATACTGTTGGTCATGCAGGGTATGTTGGTCCGTCTGACTGAAGCAGGAACATAATGTTGGTCATGCAGGGTATGTTGGTCCATCTGACTGGAGCAGGAACATAATGTTGTTCATGCAGGGTATGATGGTCCGTCTGACTGGAGCAGGAACATACTGTTGATCATGCAGGGTATGTTGGTCCGTCTGACTGGAGCAGGAACATACTGTTGGTCATGCAGGGTATGTTGGTCCGTCTGACTGGAGCAGGAACATACTGTTGGTCATGCAGGGTATGTTGGTCCGTCTGACTGGAGCAGGAACATAATGTTGGTCATGCAGGGTATGTTGGTCCGTCTGACTGAAGCAGGAACATACTGTTGGTCATGCAGGGTATGTTGGTCCGTCTGACTGGAGCAGGAACATACTGTTGGTCATGCAGGGTATGATGGTCCGTCTGACTGGAGCAGGAACATAATGTTGGTCATGCAGGGTATGTTGGTCCGTCTGACTGGAGCAGGAACATACTGTTGGTCATGCAGGGTATGTTGGTCCGTCTGACTGTAGCAGGAACATACTGGTCATGCAGGGTATGATGGTCCGTCTGACTGGAGCAGTAACATAATGTTGGTCATGCAGGGTATGATGGTCCGTCTGACTGGAGCAGGAACATACTGTTGGTAATGCAGGGTATGTTGGTCCGTCTGACTGGAGCAGGAACATACTGGTCATGCAGGGTATGTTGGTCCGTCTGACTGGAGCAGGAACATAATGTTGTTCATGCAGGGTATGTTGGTCCGTCTGACTGGAGCAGGAACATACTGTTGATCATGCAGGGTATGTTGGTCCGTCTGACTGGAGCAGGAACATACTGTTGGTCATGCAGGGTATGTTGGTCCGTCTGACTGGAGCAGGAACATACTGTTGTTCATGCAGGGTATGATGGTCCGTCTGACTGGAGCAGGAACATACTGTTGTTCATGCAGGGTATGTTGGTCCGTCTGACTGTAGCAGGAACATACTGTTGGTCATGCAGGGTATGTTGGTCCGTCTGACTGGAGCAGGAACATAATGTTGTTCATGCAGGGTATGATGGTCCGTCTGACTGGAGCAGGAACATACTGTTGATCATGCAGGGTATGTTGGTCCGTCTGACTGGAGCAGGAACATACTGTTGTTCATGCAGGGTATGTTGGTCCGTCTGACTGTAGCAGGAACATACTGTTGGTCATGCAGGGTATGTTGGTCCGTCTGACTGGAGCAGGAAAATACTGTTGTTCATGCAGGGTATGATGGTCCGTCTGACTGGAGCAGGAACATACTGTTGTTCATGCAGGGTATGTTGGTCCGTCTGACTGTAGCAGGAACATACTGTTGGTCATGCAGGGTATGTTGGTCCGTCTGACTGAAGCAGGAACATACTGTTGGTCATGCAGGGTATGTTGGTCCGTCTGACTGGAGCAGGAACATAATGTTGGTCATGCAGGGTATGTTGGTCCGTCTGACTGGAGCAGGAACATACTGGTCATGCAGGGTATGTTGGTCCGTCTGACTGGAGCAGGAACATACTGTTGGTCATGCAGGGTATGTTGGTCCGTCTGACTGAAGCAGGAACATACTGTTGGTCATGCAGGGTATGTTGGTCCGTCTGACTGGAGCAGGAACATACTGTTGGTCATGCAGGGTATGTTGGTCCGTCTGACTGGAGCAGGAACATAATGTTGGTCATGCAGGGTATGATGGTCCGTCTGACTGGAGCAGGAACATACTGTTGGTCATGCAGGGTATGTTGGTCCGTCTGACTGAAGCAGGAACATAATGTTGGTCATGCAGGGTATGTTGGTCCGTCTGACTGGAGCAGGAACATAATGTTGGTCATGCAGGGTATGATGGTCCGTCTGACTGGAGCAGGAACATACTGTTGGTCATGCAGGGTATTTTGGTCCGTCTGACTGGAGCAGGAACATAATGTTGATCATGCAGGGTATGATGGTCCATCTGACTGGAGCAGGAACATACTGGTCATGCAGGGTATGATGGTCCGTCTGACTGAAGCAGGAACATACTGTTGGTCATGCAGGGTATGTTGGTCCGTCTGACTGGAGCAGGAACATACTGTTGGTCATGCAGGGTATGTTGGTCCGTCTGACTGGAGCAGGAACATACTGTTGGTCATGCAGGGTATGTTGGTCCATCTGACTGGAGCAGGAACATAATGTTGGTCATGCAGGGTATGATGGTCCGTCTGACTGTAGCAGGAACATACTGTTGGTCATGCAGGGTATGATGGTCCGTCTGACTGGAGCAGGAACATACTGTTGGTCATGCAGGGTATGATGGTCCGTCTGACTGGAGCAGGAACATAATGTTGGTCATGCAGGGTATGTTGGTCCATCTGACTGGAGCAGGAACATACTGTTGGTCATGCAGGATATGATGGTCCGTCTGACTGTAGCAGGAACATACTGTTGGTCATGCAGGGTATGATGGTCCGTCTGACTGGAGCAGGAACATACTGTTGGTCATGCAGGGTATGATGGTCCGTCTGACTGGAGCAGGAACATAATGTTGGTCATGCAGGGTATGTTGGTCCGTCTGACTGGAGCAGGAACATACTGTTGGTCATGCGGGGTATGATGGTCCGTCTGACTGGAGCAGGAACATACTGTTGGTCATGCAGGGTATGTTGGTCCGTCTGACTGAAGCAGGAACATAATGTTGTTCATGCAGGGTATGTTGGTCCGTCTGACTGGAGCAGGAACATACTGTTGGTCATGCAGGGTATGTTGGTCCGTCTGACTGGAGCAGGAACATACTGTTGGTCATGCAGGGTATGTTGGTCCGTCTGACTGGAGCAGGAACATACTGTTGGTAATGCAGGGTATGTTGGTCCGTCTGACTGGAGCAGGAACATACTGGTCATGCAGGGTATGTTGGTCCGTCTGACTGGAGCAGGAACATAATGTTGTTCATGCAGGGTATGTTGGTCCGTCTGACTGGAGCAGGAACATACTGTTGATCATGCAGGGTATGTTGGTCCTTCTGACTGGAGCAGGAACATACTGTTGGTCATGCAGGGTATGTTGGTCCGTCTGACTGGAGCAGGAACATACTGTTGTTCATGCAGGGTATGATGGTCCGTCTGACTGGAGCAGGAACATACTGTTGTTCATGCAGGGTATGTTGGTCCGTCTGACTGTAGCAGGAACATACTGTTGGTCATGCAGGGTATGTTGGTCCGTCTGACTGGAGCAGGAACATAATGTTGTTCATGCAGGGTATGATGGTCCGTCTGACTGGAGCAGGAACATACTGTTGATCATGCAGGGTATGTTGGTCCGTCTGACTGGAGCAGGAACATACTGTTGGTCATGCAGGGTATGTTGGTCCGTCTGACTGGAGCAGGAACATACTGTTGGTCATGCAGGGTATGTTGGTCCGTCTGACTGGAGCAGGAACATAATGTTGGTCATGCAGGGTATGATGGTCCGTCTGACTGGAGCAGGAACATACTGTTGGTCATGCAGGGTATGTTGGTCCGTCTGACTGAAGCAGGAACATAATGTTGGTCATGCAGGGTATGTTGGTCCGTCTGACTGGAGCAGGAACATAATGTTGGTCATGCAGGGTATGATGGTCCGTCTGACTGGAGCAGGAACATACTGTTGGTCATGCAGGGTATTTTGGTCCGTCTGACTGGAGCAGGAACATAATGTTGATCATGCAGGGTATGATGGTCCATCTGACTGGAGCAGGAACATACTGGTCATGCAGGGTATGATGGTCCGTCTGACTGAAGCAGGAACATACTGTTGGTCATGCAGGGTATGTTGGTCCGTCTGACTGGAGCAGGAACATACTGTTGGTCATGCAGGGTATGTTGGTCCGTCTGACTGGAGCAGGAACATACTGTTGGTCATGCAGGGTATGTTGGTCCATCTGACTGGAGCAGGAACATAATGTTGGTCATGCAGGGTATGATGGTCCGTCTGACTGTAGCAGGAACATACTGTTGGTCATGCAGGGTATGATGGTCCGTCTGACTGGAGCAGGAACATACTGTTGGTCATGCAGGGTATGATGGTCCGTCTGACTGGAGCAGGAACATAATGTTGGTCATGCAGGGTATGTTGGTCCGTCTGACTGGAGCAGGAACATACTGTTGGTCATGCAGGATATGATGGTCCGTCTGACTGTAGCAGGAACATACTGTTGGTCATGCAGGGTATGATGGTCCGTCTGACTGGAGCAGGAACATACTGTTGGTCATGCAGGGTATGATGGTCCGTCTGACTGGAGCAGGAACATAATGTTGGTCATGCAGGGTATGTTGGTCCGTCTGACTGGAGCAGGAACATACTGTTGGTCATGCGGGGTATGATGGTCCGTCTGACTGGAGCAGGAACATACTGTTGGTCATGCAGGGTATGTTGGTCCGTCTGACTGAAGCAGGAACATAATGTTGTTCATGCAGGGTATGTTGGTCCGTCTGACTGGAGCAGGAACATACTGTTGGTCATGCAGGGTATGTTGGTCCGTCTGACTGGAGCAGGAACATACTGTTGGTCATGCAGGGTATGTTGGTCCGTCTGACTGGAGCAGGAACATACTGTTGGTAATGCAGGGTATGTTGGTCCGTCTGACTGGAGCAGGAACATACTGGTCATGCAGGGTATGTTGGTCCGTCTGACTGGAGCAGGAACATAATGTTGTTCATGCAGGGTATGTTGGTCCGTCTGACTGGAGCAGGAACATACTGTTGATCATGCAGGGTATGTTGGTCCTTCTGACTGGAGCAGGAACATACTGTTGGTCATGCAGGGTATGTTGGTCCGTCTGACTGGAGCAGGAACATACTGTTGTTCATGCAGGGTATGATGGTCCGTCTGACTGGAGCAGGAACATACTGTTGTTCATGCAGGGTATGTTGGTCCGTCTGACTGTAGCAGGAACATACTGTTGGTCATGCAGGGTATGTTGGTCCGTCTGACTGGAGCAGGAACATAATGTTGTTCATGCAGGGTATGATGGTCTGTCTGACTGGAGCAGGAACATACTGTTGATCATGCAGGGTATGTTGGTCCGTCTGACTGGAGCAGGAACATACTGTTGGTCATGCAGGGTATGTTGGTCCGTCTGACTGGAGCAGGAACATACTGTTGGTCATGCAGGGTATGTTGGTCCGTCTGACTGGAGCAGGAGCATAATGTTGGTCATGCAGGGTATGTTGGTCCGTCTGACTGAAGCAGGAACATACTGTTGGTCATGCAGGGTATGATGGTCTGTCTGACTGGAGCAGGAACATACTGTTGGTCATGCAGGGTATGATGGTCCGTCTGACTGGAGCAGGAACATAATGTTGGTCATGCAGGGTATGTTGGTCCGTCTGACTGGAGCAGGAACATACTGTTGGTCATGCAGGGTATGTTGGTCCGTCTGACTGTAGCAGGAACATACTGGTCATGCAGGGTATGATGGTCCGTCTGACTGGAGCAGTAACATAATGTTGGTCATGCAGGGTATGATGGTCCGTCTGACTGGAGCAGGAACATACTGTTGGTAATGCAGGGTATGTTGGTCCGTCTGACTGGAGCAGGAACATACTGGTCATGCAGGGTATGTTGGTCCGTCTGACTGGAGCAGGAACATAATGTTGTTCATGCAGGGTATGTTGGTCCGTCTGACTGGAGCAGGAACATACTGTTGATCATGCAGGGTATGTTGGTCCGTCTGACTGGAGCAGGAACATACTGTTGGTCATGCAGGGTATGTTGGTCCGTCTGACTGGAGCAGGAACATAATGTTGTTCATGCAGGGTATGATGGTCCGTCTGACTGGAGCAGGAACATACTGTTGATCATGCAGGGTATGTTGTTCCGTCTGACTGGAGCAGGAACATACTGTTGTTCATGCAGGGTATGTTGGTCCGTCTGACTGTAGCAGGAACATACTGTTGGTCATGCAGGGTATGTTGGTCCGTCTGACTGGAGCAGGAAAATACTGTTGTTCATGCAGGGTATGTTGGTCCGTCTGACTGGAGCAGGAACATACTGTTGGTCATGCAGGGTATGTTGGTCCGTCTGACTGGAGCAGGAACATACTGTTGGTCATGCAGGGTATGTTGGTCCGTCTGACTGGAGCAGGAACATACTGTTGGTAATGCAGGGTATGTTGGTCCGTCTGACTGGAGCAGGAACATACTGGTCATGCAGGGTATGTTGGTCCGTCTGACTGGAGCAGGAACATAATGTTGTTCATGCAGGGTATGTTGGTCCGTCTGACTGGAGCAGGAACATACTGTTGATCATGCAGGGTATGTTGGTCCTTCTGACTGGAGCAGGAACATACTGTTGGTCATGCAGGGTATGTTGGTCCGTCTGACTGGAGCAGGAACATACTGTTGTTCATGCAGGGTATGATGGTCCGTCTGACTGGAGCAGGAACATACTGTTGTTCATGCAGGGTATGTTGGTCCGTCTGACTGTAGCAGGAACATACTGTTGGTCATGCAGGGTATGTTGGTCCGTCTGACTGGAGCAGGAACATAATGTTGTTCATGCAGGGTATGATGGTCCGTCTGACTGGAGCAGGAACATACTGTTGATCATGCAGGGTATGTTGGTCCGTCTGACTGGAGCAGGAACATACTGTTGGTCATGCAGGGTATGTTGGTCCGTCTGACTGGAGCAGGAACATACTGTTGGTCATGCAGGGTATGTTGGTCCGTCTGACTGGAGCAGGAACATAATGTTGGTCATGCAGGGTATGATGGTCCGTCTGACTGGAGCAGGAACATACTGTTGGTCATGCAGGGTATGTTGGTCCGTCTGACTGAAGCAGGAACATAATGTTGGTCATGCAGGGTATGTTGGTCCGTCTGACTGGAGCAGGAACATAATGTTGGTCATGCAGGGTATGATGGTCCGTCTGACTGGAGCAGGAACATACTGTTGGTCATGCAGGGTAT
Source organism: Oncorhynchus masou masou (assembly GCF_036934945.1). Classification (NCBI taxonomy): domain Eukaryota; kingdom Metazoa; phylum Chordata; class Actinopteri; order Salmoniformes; family Salmonidae; genus Oncorhynchus; species Oncorhynchus masou. The sequence continues at coordinate 22,825,343 of NC_088231.1, forward strand.
TTTGGTCCGTCTGACTGGAGCAGGAACATAATGTTGATCATGCAGGGTATGATGGTCCATCTGACTGGAGCAGGAACATACTGGTCATGCAGGGTATGATGGTCCGTCTGACTGAAGCAGGAACATACTGTTGGTCATGCAGGGTATGTTGGTCCGTCTGACTGGAGCAGGAACATACTGTTGGTCATGCAGGGTATGTTGGTCCGTCTGACTGGAGCAGGAACATACTGTTGGTCATGCAGGGTATGTTGGTCCATCTGACTGGAGCAGGAACATAATGTTGGTCATGCAGGGTATGATGGTCCGTCTGACTGTAGCAGGAACATACTGTTGGTCATGCAGGGTATGATGGTCCGTCTGACTGGAGCAGGAACATACTGTTGGTCATGCAGGGTATGATGGTCCGTCTGACTGGAGCAGGAACATAATGTTGGTCATGCAGGGTATGTTGGTCCGTCTGACTGGAGCAGGAACATACTGTTGGTCATGCAGGATATGATGGTCCGTCTGACTGTAGCAGGAACATACTGTTGGTCATGCAGGGTATGATGGTCCGTCTGACTGGAGCAGGAACATACTGTTGGTCATGCAGGGTATGATGGTCCGTCTGACTGGAGCAGGAACATAATGTTGGTCATGCAGGGTATGTTGGTCCGTCTGACTGGAGCAGGAACATACTGTTGGTCATGCGGGGTATGATGGTCCGTCTGACTGGAGCAGGAACATACTGTTGGTCATGCAGGGTATGTTGGTCCGTCTGACTGAAGCAGGAACATAATGTTGTTCATGCAGGGTATGTTGGTCCGTCTGACTGGAGCAGGAACATACTGTTGGTCATGCAGGGTATGTTGGTCCGTCTGACTGGAGCAGGAACATACTGTTGGTCATGCAGGGTATGTTGGTCCGTCTGACTGGAGCAGGAACATACTGTTGGTAATGCAGGGTATGTTGGTCCGTCTGACTGGAGCAGGAACATACTGGTCATGCAGGGTATGTTGGTCCGTCTGACTGGAGCAGGAACATAATGTTGTTCATGCAGGGTATGTTGGTCCGTCTGACTGGAGCAGGAACATACTGTTGATCATGCAGGGTATGTTGGTCCTTCTGACTGGAGCAGGAACATACTGTTGGTCATGCAGGGTATGTTGGTCCGTCTGACTGGAGCAGGAACATACTGTTGTTCATGCAGGGTATGATGGTCCGTCTGACTGGAGCAGGAACATACTGTTGTTCATGCAGGGTATGTTGGTCCGTCTGACTGTAGCAGGAACATACTGTTGGTCATGCAGGGTATGTTGGTCCGTCTGACTGGAGCAGGAACATAATGTTGTTCATGCAGGGTATGATGGTCTGTCTGACTGGAGCAGGAACATACTGTTGATCATGCAGGGTATGTTGGTCCGTCTGACTGGAGCAGGAACATACTGTTGGTCATGCAGGGTATGTTGGTCCGTCTGACTGGAGCAGGAACATACTGTTGGTCATGCAGGGTATGTTGGTCCGTCTGACTGGAGCAGGAGCATAATGTTGGTCATGCAGGGTATGTTGGTCCGTCTGACTGAAGCAGGAACATACTGTTGGTCATGCAGGGTATGATGGTCTGTCTGACTGGAGCAGGAACATACTGTTGGTCATGCAGGGTATGATGGTCCGTCTGACTGGAGCAGGAACATAATGTTGGTCATGCAGGGTATGTTGGTCCGTCTGACTGGAGCAGGAACATACTGTTGGTCATGCAGGGTATGTTGGTCCGTCTGACTGTAGCAGGAACATACTGGTCATGCAGGGTATGATGGTCCGTCTGACTGGAGCAGTAACATAATGTTGGTCATGCAGGGTATGATGGTCCGTCTGACTGGAGCAGGAACATACTGTTGGTAATGCAGGGTATGTTGGTCCGTCTGACTGGAGCAGGAACATACTGGTCATGCAGGGTATGTTGGTCCGTCTGACTGGAGCAGGAACATAATGTTGTTCATGCAGGGTATGTTGGTCCGTCTGACTGGAGCAGGAACATACTGTTGATCATGCAGGGTATGTTGGTCCGTCTGACTGGAGCAGGAACATACTGTTGGTCATGCAGGGTATGTTGGTCCGTCTGACTGGAGCAGGAACATACTGTTGTTCATGCAGGGTATGATGGTCCTTCTGACTGGAGCAGGAACATACTGTTGTTCATGCAGGGTATGTTGGTCCGTCTGACTGTAGCAGGAACATACTGTTGGTCATGCAGGGTATGTTGGTCCGTCTGACTGGAGCAGGAACATAATGTTGTTCATGCAGGGTATGATGGTCCGTCTGACTGGAGCAGGAACATACTGTTGATCATGCAGGGTATGTTGTTCCGTCTGACTGGAGCAGGAACATACTGTTGTTCATGCAGGGTATGTTGGTCCGTCTGACTGTAGCAGGAACATACTGTTGGTCATGCAGGGTATGTTGGTCCGTCTGACTGGAGCAGGAAAATACTGTTGTTGTTCATGCAGGGTATGATGGTCCGTCTGACTGGAGCAGGAACATACTGTTGTTCATGCAGGGTATGTTGGTCCGTCTGACTGTAGCAGGAACATACTGTTGGTCATGCAGGGTATGTTGGTCCGTCTGACTGAAGCAGGAACATACTGTTGGTCATGCAGGGTATGTTGGTCCGTCTGACTGGAGCAGGAACATAATGTTGGTCATGCAGGGTATGTTGGTCCGTCTGACTGGAGCAGGAACATACTGGTCATGCAGGGTATGTTGGTCCGTCTGACTGGAGCAGGAACATACTGTTGGTCATGCAGGGTATGTTGGTCCGTCTGACTGAAGCAGGAACATACTGTTGGTCATGCAGGGTATGTTGGTCCGTCTGACTGGAGCAGGAACATACTGTTGGTCATGCAGGGTATGTTGGTCCGTCTGACTGGAGCAGGAACATACTGTTGGTCATGCAGGGTATGTTGGTCCGTCTGACTGGAGCAGGAACATACTGTTGGTCATGCAGGGTATGTTGGTCCGTCTGACTGAAGCAGGAACATACTGTTGGTCATGCAGGGTATGTTGGTCCGTCTGACTGGAGCAGGAACATACTGTTGGTCATGCAGGGTATGTTGGTCTGTCTGACTGGAGCAGGAACATAATGTTGGTCATGCAGGGTATGTTGGTCCGTCTGACTGGAGCAGGAACATAATGTTGATCATGCAGGGTATGATGGTCCATCTGACTGGAGCAGGAACATACTGGTCATGCAGGGTATGATGGTCCGTCTGACTGAAGCAGGAACATACTGTTGGTCATGCAGGGTATGTTGGTCCGTCTGACTGGAGCAGGAACATACTGTTGGTCATGCAGGGTATGTTGGTCCGTCTGACTGGAGCAGGAACATACTGTTGGTCATGCAGGGTATGTTGGTCCATCTGACTGGAGCAGGAACATACTGTTGGTCATGCAGGGTATGATGGTCCGTCTGACTGTAGCAGGAACATACTGTTGGTCATGCAGGGTATGATGGTCCGTCTGACTGGAGCAGGAACATACTGTTGGTCATGCAGGGTATGATGGTCCGTCTGACTGGAGCAGGAACATAATGTTGGTCATGCAGGGTATGTTGGTCCGTCTGACTGGAGCAGGAACATACTGTTGGTCATGCAGGGTATGATGGTCCGTCTGACTGTAGCAGGAACATACTGTTGGTCATGCAGGGTATGATGGTCCGTCTGACTGGAGCAGGAACATACTGTTGGTCATGCAGGGTATGATGGTCCGTCTGACTGGAGCAGGAACATAATGTTGGTCATGCAGGGTATGTTGGTCCGTCTGACTGGAGCAGGAACATACTGTTGGTCATGCGGGGTATGATGGTCCGTCTGACTGGAGCAGGAACATACTGTTGGTCATGCAGGGTATGTTGGTCCGTCTGACTGAAGCAGGAACATAATGTTGTTCATGCAGGGTATGTTGGTCCGTCTGACTGGAGCAGGAACATACTGTTGGTCATGCAGGGTATGTTGGTCCGTCTGACTGGAGCAGGAACATACTGTTGGTCATGCAGGGTATGTTGGTCCGTCTGACTGGAGCAGGAACATACTGTTGGTCATGCAGGGTATGATGGTCCGTCTGACTGGAGCAGGAACATACTGTTGGTCATGCAGGGTATGTTGGTCCGTCTGACTGGAGCAGGAACATACTGGTCATGCAGGGTATGTTGGTCCGTCTGACTGGAGCAGGAACATACTGGTCATGCAGGGTATGATGGTCCGTCTGACTGAAGCAGGAACATACTGTTGGTCATGCAGGGTATGTTGGTCCGTCTGACTGGAGCAGGAACATACTGTTGGTCATGCAGGGTATGTTGGTCCGTCTGACTGGAGCAGGAACATACTGTTGGTCATGCAGGGTATGTTGGTCCGTCTGACTGGAGCAGGAACATAATGTTGGTCATGCAGGGTATGTTGGTCCGTCTGACTGGAGCAGGAACATACTGTTGGTCATGCAGGGTATGATGGTCCGTCTGACTGGAGCAGGAACATACTGTTGGTCATGCAGGGTATGATGGTCTGTCTGACTGGAGCAGGAAGAAATAGGACACTACTGTTCCCTATATGGGGAACTCCATGTAGCATAAGACATAGGCTCTGGTTATAAGTAGAGCACTATATAGAGGGAATTGTGTTTTTTGGGGGGGCTTTGTGACTCTTATCAAAGTTGTGCACTACCTAGGGTGTATGGTGTGAGTTAAGCCATAGCATCTGGTCAAATGTAGTGAGGGAATAGTGTTTTTTCAGCTTTGTGACTCTTATCAAAGTTGTGCCCTACCTAGGGAATAGGGTGTGATTTAAGCTATAGCCTCTGGTCGAAGGTAGTGAACTATGAAGTGAATAGGATGTCATTTAGGATTTACACACTTTCATTCATTCCAGGAAGCACAGGGAGCTGTTCCTATAAACGACAGTCCAAAATATGAGGGAAGGGAATTAACATAACCCCCCCCCATACACACACAAAGACACAAACACATGACATAAGGGCACACAAACACACACACACACACACACACACACACACACACACACACACACAAGGAGCTCAGGTGTAACATGACAGTCACCAAACCCTTGGGTTGCTCTCCTGCACCTGCTCTCCTCTGTGTGTGTGCGTGTGTGTGTGTGTGTGTGTGTGTGTGTGTGTGTGTGTGTGTGTGTGTGTGTGTGTGTGTGTGTGTGTGTGTGTGTGTGTGTGTGTGTGTGTGTGTGTGTGTGTGTATGGGGGGGTTATGTTAATTCCCTTCCCTCATATTTTGGACTGTAGTTTATAGGAACAGCTCCCTGTGCTTCCTGGAATGAATGAAAGTAAATGCAGGGTAAATGGTGGTGGTTCAGGGTAAAGTGTGGAGTTCCAGGGTAAAGGGTAGTGGTCCAGGGTAAAGGGTAGTGGTCCAGGGTAAAGGGTAGTGGTCCAGGGTAAAGGGTAGTGGTCCAGGGTAAAGGGTGGTGGTCCAGGGTAAAGGGTGGTGGTCCAGGGTAAATGGTAGTGGTCCAGTGTAAAGGGTAGTGGTCCAGGGTAAAGGGTAGTGGTCCAGGGTAAATGGTGGTGGTCCAGGGTAAATGGTGGTGGTCCAGGGTAAATGGTGGTGGTCCAGGGTAAAGGGTGGTGTTCCAGGGTAAAGGGTGGTGGTCCAGGATAAAGGGTGGAGGTCCAGGGTAAATGGTGGTGGTCCAGGGTAAATGGTGGTGGTCCAGGGTAAGGGTAGAGGTCCAGGGTAAAGGGTGGTGGTAAAGGGTGGAGGTCCAGGGTAAAGGGTGGTGGTAAAGGGTGGTGGTAAAGGGTGGTGGTGCAGGGTAAAGGGTGGTGGTCCAGGGTAAAGGGTGGTGGTCCAGGGTAAATGGTGGTGGTAAAGGGTGGAGGTCCAGGGTAAAGGGGGGGTGGTGCAGGGTAAAGGGTACTGGTGCAGGGTAAAGGGTGGTGGTCCAGGGTAAAGGGTAGTGGTCCAGGGTAAAGGGTGGTGGTTCAGGGTAAAGGGTAGTGGTCCAGGGTAAAGGGTGGAGGTCCAGGGTAAAGGGTGGTGGTCCAGGGTAAAGGGTAGTGGTCCAGGGTAAAGGGTGGTGGTCCAGGGTGGTGGTCCAGGGTAAAGGGTGGTGGTCCAGGGTAAAGGGTGGTGGTAAAGGGTGGTGGTCCAGGGTAAAGGGTGGTGGTAAAGGGTAGTGGTCCAGGGTAAAGGGTGGTGGTCCAGGGTAAAGGGTGGTGGTAAAGGGTGGTGGTCCATGGTAAAGGGTGGTGGTCCAGGGTAAAAGGTGGTGGTCCAGGGTAAAGGGTAGTGGTCCAGGGTAAAGGGTGGTGGTCCAGGGTGGTGGTAAAGGGTGGTGGTCCAAGGTAAAGTGTGGTGGTAAAGGGTAATGGTCCAGGGTAAAGGGTGGTGGTCCAGGGTGGTGGTAAAGGGTGGTGGTCCAGGGTAAAGGGTGGTGGTAAAGGGTAAAGGGTGGTGGTCCAGGGTAAAGGGTGGTTGTAAAGGGTGGAGGTCCAGGGTAAAGGGTGGAGGTCCAGGGTAAAGGGTGGGGGTTCAGGGTAAAGGGTGGTGGTCCAGGGTAAAGGGTGGTGGTCCAGGGTAAAGGGTGGTGGTCCAGGGTAAAGGGTGGTGGTCCAGGGTAAAGGGTGGTGGTCCAGGGTAAAGGGTAGTGGTCCAGGGTAAAGGGTAGTGGTCCAGGGTAAAGGGTAGTGGTTCAGGGTAAAGGGTAGTGGTTCAGGGTAAAGGGTAGTGGTTCAGGGTAAAGGGTAGTGGTTCAGGGTAAAGGGTAGTGGTTCAGGGTAAAGGGTAGTGGTCCAGGGTAAAGGGTAGTGGTCCAGGGTAAATGGTGGTGGTCCAGGGTAAAGGGTAGTGGTTCAGGGTAAAGGGTAGTGGTTCAGGGTAAAGGGTAGTGTTTCCGGGTAAAGGGTAGTGGTCCAGGGTAAAGGGTAGTGGTCCAGGGTAAAGGGTAGTGGTCCAGGGTAAAGGGTAGTGGTCCAGGGTAAAGGGTGGTGTTCCAGGGTATTTATTTCTTATTTAGTTGCGTAATGGTGTGTGTGTGTGTGTGTGTGTGTGTGTACGTGTGTGTGTGTGTGTGTGTGTGTGTGTGTGTGTGTGTGTGTGTGTGTGTGTGTGTGTGTGTGTGTGTGTATGTATATGTATATGTATATGTATATGTATGTATGTGTGTGTGTGTGTGTGTGCCAGTGAACAAATACGTGTGGAACACACACAGAGACACACGGACACCTCCAGTACATGAGATTGAAATATCCAGTGAGCTTGGAAGAGTGAGTCATGTGTGAGTGATTTATTGTCATGCTTTGCCGTTCACTCGTTACAGCTATAATTCCTAGGAATGATCACGTTTTGTTATGGTGTGATGATTCTTTTGGAGGACTAGTGGAGTCACAACATATGTTTCTACTTCTCAGTTCCACTTCCAAATATGACCAAATGTTTTACTGACTGTTTTAATGTATTTAGAATATTGGATTTATTACTGACTGTTTAAATGTATTTAGAATATTGGATGTTTTACTGACTGTTTTAATGTATTAGGAATATTGGATGTTTTACTGACTGTTTTAATGTATTTATAATATTGGATGTTTTACTGACTGTTTTAATGTATTTAGCATATTGGATGTATTACTGACTGTTTTAATGTATTTAGAATATTGGATGTTTTACTGACTGTTTTAATGTATTTAGAATATTGGATGTATTACTGACTGTTTTAATGTATTTAGAATATTGGATGTATTACTGACTGTTTTAATGTATTTAGAATATTGGATGTATTACTGACTGTTTTAATGTATTTAGAATATTGGATGTTTTACTGACTGTTTTAATGTATTTAGAATATTGGATGTATTACTGACTGTTTTAATGTATTATGTCTTGATTAGGATCTCGAGGGGTTTGATTTAATTCCTTCAAATGAAATTGTATCGTCTGAAGCCTATGAACCCCATATGTGCATCGACATGCTGACGTCGCTTGAGTCCCAAATGGCATCCTATTCCCTATTAAGTGCACTCCTTTTGACCAGAGCCCATAGAAAAGTAGTGCACGTTAAAAGGGTGCCATTTGAGTTTTGTCCTTCCAGTGACACTATCAAAGGAAAGTGGCTGAGAAGAAATGTCTGTTCTCTGTGAAGGTGCAATCTGGGATTTGAAAGAGAAATGTTAAAGCTGCAATATGTCACTTTTTTGGACGACCCAACAAAATGCACATAGAAATGTGAGTTATTAATCTGTAATTTTCATTGAAAGCAAGTCTAAGAAGCTGTAGATCTGTTCTATGTGCTCTATTTCTATGCGGCTTACTTTTTAAGTTTTGTTTTTGTATCTTTTACTTTCAGTTTTGTACAAACAGCTGAAAACACAACATTTTTGGTTATGGAAAATCTATTTCCCAGTGGTTTAGATGGTACAATGATTCTCTACGCTATACTAGTTTGTTTTGTCACATACACTGAGATAAGGCAAACTATCAGAATTTCAGCAACCAGGAAATGGCAGATGGATTTCTGCATAGATCATCTTTAACACTCTCAAATGTATAGACGGGATTATGGAATCAAGGACTGACCATCCATGAAATATAATTAATCATGTTTTGAGTCTTTATAGTGGTTGTTTACATTTACTTTGTTTACAAACGTTGGAGGGAAACAAGCTTCTATTTTGGGTTCTGATGGGTTAAGATGGTTGAACTAAGCTCACAGGGCATCTATAAACTGTATTCTTTAAGAATCAATGGCTATGAAAAATGTATTAAGCAACTGCAGAGTGTCTTAGAAAAGAACCTGTCATGTCAGCGTCAGGAAAATCCAGGCTTTTAAGACTCTATAGTTGGAGTCCATCCATGCTTTATTCATGAAGGACACGCTGAACGTTAAAAAGTAAAATAGTCTCCTCTGTGTCTTTCTCTCCCCTTCCCTCTTCCTTTGTCTTTGTTGTGTTTGCCAGGTGCCACTGTGGACTCCTGCTCTGACCGTCCGGCAGCTCCTGTCCTTATCACCGACATCACCACCCGGACCTGTAAAAATACCCCCCCACACACACACACACACACACACACACACACACACACACACACACACACACACACACACACACACACACAGACACACACACACCACTTTTGCTGCACATCATCATTCAACGTAAATGTGGGGTAAAGACAAACCTGGAAAATCAATGTGTATCCAGTCTTGATAGGCTAGGCTACTACACTAGGTCTAGGGCTGCATCCCAAATGATTCCCCATCCCCTACAGTATATAATCCACTACTTTTGACCAGGGCCCTGGTTAAAAAGAAGTGAACTAAATAGGGAAGAGGGTCAAAACTATATAGGGAATATATATAGGACTATATGGGGAATATGGAATGATTTGGGACACAGCTCAGGACCCAATGTAGTAGCCTAGTCTTTACCCCCACATTTAAATTGAATGACGATGAGCAGTGAAAGCGGATAACACAACCTAAGTGCCCTCTTACTGCGAAAGCTTTCCAAAGTCTTCTGGGAACTAAGGGTAGCAGTGTGTGTGTGTGTGTGTGTGTGTGTGTGTGTGTGTGTGTGTGTGTGTGTGTGTGTGTGTGTGTGTGTGTGTGTGTGTGTGTGTGTGTGAGAGAGAGAGAGAGAGAGAACGGGTTTTTGTGACGTGTGTTTCAGTACCTTCCTTCCTCTTATCATGAAGTCGTGACTGTCAGACCCATTTCATCCAGGAGAATAAGTTCGGCATCACACGGAGAGCAGCAGGAGCCTCCAACTGCCTCGAGGCACTGATAAATACACCATCACGCGCTCTCCAGGCACACTGGGGAGCTCGCAGGCAGCCCACGTGCAGTTAGTGGTCCAAAACACTTTCTTCAAACAACGCAATTAACCGCTAACTAAACAATCCTCACAGTTTGCGTGGATACAGTCCTGCAGCAATTGTTAAACAATTCTGATGAAAATATGAAAAATAAGGTAGACTAGGTTTATTTATTTAATGTATCCATGTATTAGCCTACATCTGGCAGGCTTTCCCCTGCGTGTGAGGGGTCAGTCTAGCTGTCAATGCAAGTCGAATATTGGGGAATAATTCCAGGCGCAATTTGGAAATATGGTTCTCTGTTGAGTTGAGTTTTGTAACAGAGTAGCGCAGGCATCCGTCCTCTCTCAGGCTTCCACCGGGTCACGTGACGCGTTCCATTTCAGTTCGAAGCTCAGAGCGTTCTAACCCCGAGTCGTCCACGGAGCCAGACCGAGTTTTAACGACAATAATTCTCTTAGACATAGACCTACGGGATATATTTATACGCCTATCATTTATGATACATTTGGTGTGTAAAATAAACAGTTACAACTGAAAAAGAGAGGTTCGTCATTTATGCTTATCAACGTGGTGTAGGGAATACTCCGTGAAATGGAGCCTAAACAGTTGCAAAAACATTTTTCCCGGTTCTGTAGACATGCGTAGCATGGTAGAATAGGGACACGGATCGAATTTAGCTCAAATGTCAACGCGGCGAGTTTGTGGCGTTTGGCTGAAACCGCAAGTCTGAGGAAAGGCGCGGGCCACTCCGACGGACGACGAGGATACGACGTGATTTTGTTTCAATAACAGAGTTCCAGGGAATTTCAATGTGATCCATTACGTCCATCGACATGTTAGCACATTAATCTGTACGCATTTGATGTTGTTATTGTGACACACCGCTTGAAAGTGGAGGAGCAAAGATCAGATCAGGACTGAGTGCACGTGTTTGTGAGAAATACCGGAGACGCAGACATCTAAACGGATCGGTTCATACTCTACAACGACCACGACGCGGTTAATTTCTGACGACTTCGATGGTCTATGAACGCGTTGACAGTCCTGGATCTACAGCTGCGCTTTGCCGTCAACTTTTGACACTCTCTCCCGGAGATAATAACCCCACTCCGGCACACCCCCATCTAAGTTTTGAGCGTCGGATTCCGGGGAAGGGAAGAAGGGCACGTAGGAGATATGGCGGTGACCGTGACTTTATCGCTCTCTCTCCTTCTCTTATCTCTCTCATGTAAGTAGCCTCAATGGTAAACCGTTTGTGTTTGTAAATGTCATGTTTTGCACGCAGAAGACTAAAGCAAAATGAACGCCGCTCGGGTTGCCAACATTGTTTTTAAATTAGCCAATGTCATGAAGTCGTTTGTGAAATACATCTAGGCTATAAACTACAGCCGGAAATAAAACGCCTTTCGAAATGTATTTGGATAGGCTATTACTCCAGTAAGCAACCGTATTATATACATTATAAAGTGTGTATATATATATAGCAACGAAGACAGCTTCCAAAGTCGATTGATATTTTCGTATCACCGCTTATGTAAGTATGTTGTTTCGCCCTGTCCTCGCTTTTCAGGTCTTGAAAACTTGCAGGGGAGTTGCCGTTGTCCGTTGTTCTAAAAGTTTGCCACGATTACAGACGGCATTACCTCTCCTCTCTTCTCCCTCTCTCCTTGTTGACTAATCTCAGCAAACTGTCAGCACCATGGACAGCGCACACGGATTCAACTCTCTCATGTCTGTCGATATTGAATAGAGTAGTGTTCTGTTCAATCTCGCGAGACATTTGTAAAGGAAAACTTTCATGCCTAATGCTGTTCAGTCAGAGTTGGGCCCTTGGATTGACTTTAGTGTTCAACGTCTGTCCATTGAGGCTTTGTTAACAAGCTATAACGATTTAGTACAGAACATTAATGACACTGAGTCAATGGCAGGAGAAGTCTAATGTACTGTAATGTACCTACACACAACTGGTACACTAGTAGTATTTCTCAGTCCTGGTCCTGGGGAGCCAGAGGGGTTTTGCCATGACAATAACACACCTGATAAAACACATCAACTCATCATCAAGCCTTTGATGGTTTGAATCAGGTGTGTTAGTACCAGGACAAAACCAAACATGGAGGGGGGATGATGTTACCAGGCAGGCCAAAACTCCACCCCACAAAACCAAACATGGTGGGGGGATGATGTTACCAGGCAGCCAAAACTCCACCCCACAGAACCCAACATGGTGGGGGGATGATGTTACCAGGCAGCCAAAACTCCACCCCACAGAACCAAACATGGAGGGGGGATGATGTTACCAGGCAGCCAAAACTCCACCCCACAGAACCAAACATGGTGGGGGGATGATGTTACCAGGCAGCCAAAACTCCACCCCACAAAACCAAACATGGAGGGGGGATGATGTTACCAGGCAGCCAAAACTCCACCCCACAGAACCAAACATGGAGGGGGGATGATGTTACCAGGCAGCCAAAACTCCACCCCACAAAACAGGCTGAAATATCAGTCTGTCCTTTCAAACAGTTCTTACACTAAAGAGGAATTATCATAATTTTCACAATTTCAAAGTATATTCCAACCTTATTAAACCCCCCTCCCTCCTCCCAATATGTTGGGGCCTGGACTCTACAGGGTGTCGAAAGCGTTCCTCGCGTTCCACAGGGATGCTGGCCCATGGTGACTCCGATGCTTCCCACAGTTGTGTCAAGTTGGCTAGATGTCCTTTGGGTGGTGGACCATTCTTGATACACAGTGGAAACTGTTGAGTGTGAAAAACCCAGCAGCATTGCAGTTCTTGACACAAACCAGTGAGCCTGGCATCTACAACCATACTCTGTTCAAAAGGCACTTAAATCTTTTGTCTTGCCCATTCACCCCCTGAATAGTACACAGACACAATCCATGTCTCATGTCTGAAGGCCTAAAAGTCCTTCTTTAACCCATCTCCTCCCCTTCATCTACACTGGTTGAAGTGTCATCAATAAGGAGTCACAGTTTTCACCTGGATTCACCTGGTCAGTCTGTCATGGAAAGAGCAGATGTTAATAATGTGTTGTACCCTCAGTGTATATAAAACACAACATAATCACATGTTCGACTTCACTAGGCCTTTATAGAAACACTGCAGGAGTAAATAGTCCCATAATGACAGAACAGGCACAGCGTTTAGCCAGACTGCAGATACCTGAAGGGATGCTCAGCCAGTGAAGGAGGAAGGAGTTAGACATGAACGGAAACCAAGGCCTTCAGCTTGTGGAGTCAAACACTTTCCATGGGGTGCTTGGACCCCACATACACACTCAGCCCATCCCACTTCACGTCTTACCCCGCCCCTTCATTGTTTTCACTTCTGGAAGATGAAAGCAATATGGTGGAAACTTTACCAGTACACTGTTTATACCTACCCAGAACCTACAGACATGCTAACATCTATCTGATAACTACCCAGAACCTACAGACATGCTAACATCTATCTGATAACTACCCAGAACCTCCAGACATGCTAACATCTATCTGTTAAATACCCAGAACCTCCAGACATGCTAACATCTATCTGTTAACTACCCAGAACCTACAGACATGCTAACATCTATCTGATAACTACCCAGAACCTACAGACATGCTAACATCTATCTGTTAACTACCCAGAACCTACAGACATGCTAACATCTATCTGTTAACTACCCAAAACCTACAGACATGCTAACATCTATCTGTTAACTACTCAGAACCTACAGACATGCTAACATCTATCTGATAGCTACCCAGAACCTACAGACATGCTAACATATATCTGATAACTACCCAGAACCTACAGACATGCTAACATCTATCTGTTAAATACCCAGAACCTACAGACATGCTAACATCTATCTGTTAAATACCCAGAACCTCCAGACATGCTAACATCTATCTGGTAGCTACCCAGAACCTACAGACATGCTAACATCTATCTGATAGCTACCCAGAACCTACAGACATGCTAACATCTATCTGATAGCTACCCAGAACCTACAGACATGCTAACATCTATCTGTTAAATACCCAGAACCTACAGACATGCTAACATCTATCTGATAAATACCCAGAACCTACAGACATGCTAACATCTATCTGTTAAATACCCAGACCCTACAGACATGCTAACATCTATCTGATAGCTACCCAGAACCTACAGACATGCTAACATCTATCTGATAAATACCCAGAACCTACAGACATGCTAACATCTATCTGATATCTACCCAGAACCTACAGACATGCTAACATCTATCTGATAAATACCCAGAACCTACAGACATGCTAACATCTATCTGATAGCTACCCAGAACCTCCAGACATGCTAACATCTATCTGATAACTACCCAGAACCAACAGACATGCTAACATCTATCTGATAACTACACAGAACCTACAGACATGCTAACATCTATCTGATAAATACCCAGAACCTCCAGACATGCTAACACCTATCTGTTAAATACCCAGAACCTCCAGACATGCTAACATCTATATGTTAAATACCCAGACCCTCCAGACATGCTAACATCTATCTGATAGCTACCCAGACCCTACATAAATGCTAACATCTATCTGATAACTACCCAGAACCAACAGACATGCTAACATCTATCTGATAACTACACAGAACCTACAGACATGCTAACATCTATCTGATAAATACCCAGAACCTCCAGACATGCTAACACCTATCTGTTAAATACCCAGAACCTCCAGACATGCTAACATCTATATGTTAAATACCCAGACCCTCCAGACATGCTAACATCTATCTGATAGCTACCCAGACCCTACATAAATGCTAACACCTATCTGATAGCTACCCAGAACCTACAGACATGCCAACACCCATCGAGGGGTAATGGCCAAGCGTAAGGGTCAAGGAGCAATTTGCGACCGGCTGCTTTACTCCAAAGATTATATTTTATGTTGACAAGATAGCCGAGTGACAGCTCTAACAATGGAAATACTTGTCCTCCGTGATTGAAGGTAGGTGAGATTAGGTGGCACCATTTTAGCCAATGAGAGATCAGATACGCATGTGAACAACAGGCACAACTAAGTCGTTTTTCTACATTTTGCTGGAATGCACGTGCATTCACATATTTCAGAACATTTGTAACAGCCTAAACATTAGGACATTTCTATTAAATCCAATAAGCCTCATGTAATTCGACAGTCCCTCATAGTCCTCCATACAAAAGGTCTTATCTCACCCAGATCTTGGATGGAGTAACTCTCTCTCACTTCGCCCCTTCCTCTCTGCTTACTCCAACACATACCTTTTTCACTTAATAATGTTAATAATAATGTTTGTATTGAACCGCGAAGGTATACGTTGAAGTTCAATTGAGTTTCCAGGACACAGAGAGACAGATTGATTCTCTGTAGAGTCGTGATGATGTCTACCACGGCCCCAGCCTCAGTCTGCTAGCTAGATGTACACTAGGACCTTACAACTTGGGGTGGAGGTGTAATCCAGTGATCCAGGTACAGAAGCCAAGGTACATGAACCCACAGAGGAAAAGGCCAGTCTCCTGCAGTCTGTTGAGCACACACACACACACACACACACACACACACACACACACACACACACACACACACACACACACACACACGCAGAAACACACACACACACACACACACACACGCAGAAACACACACACACGCAGAAACACACACACACGCAGACACACACAGCACACACACACACACACACACACACACACACACACACACACACACACACACATACAAATACAGGTGCACACACACACACAGAAAAACACACACACACACTCAAACAGACTGTGCAGACCAATGACAGCTGAGCATTAGTGATTTACTCAGGATGCCGTTCTCATCAGGCGGTAACAAGAGAGTTGTGTCACTCTGCCAACAGTTCCATCCCAATCGGTGTGTGTGTGTGTGTGTGTGTGTGTGTGTGTGTGTGACAGTTCTTTCTCACGGGCGCCTCAGTCTGCTATTTATTTCCCTGACCGTTAATTTTAATGAAGGCCAGCATTCCTCAGCTCCAGTCCAGGAGTACCCTTTGGATTGCACATATTTGTTCCATCCCAGCACTAATACCCCCGATTCCACTATTCCAGTGCATGATGGTTAGATTGAGTCGTTGAATCAGGTGTGTTAGCGCTGGGCTGAAACAAAAAACACTTATGACCGTGTTATGGAGGGTTATGACCGTGTTATGGAGGGTTATGACCGTGTTATGGAGGGTTATGACAGTGTTATGGAGGGTTATGACCGTGTTATGGAGGGTTATGACCGTGTTATGGAGGGTTATGACCGTGTTATGGAGGGTTATGACCGTGTTATGGAGGGTTATGACAGTGTTATGGAGGGTTATGACCGTGTTATGGAGGGTTATGACCGTGTTATGGAGGGTTATGACCGTGTTATGGAGGGTTATGACAGTGTTATGGAGGGTTATGACCGTGTTATGGAGGGTTATGACCGTGTTATGGAGGGTTATGACCGTGTTATGGAGGGTTATGACCGTGTTATGGAGGGTTATGACCGTGTTATGGAGGGTTATGACCGTGTTATGGAGGGTTATGACAGTGTTATGGAGGGTTATGACAGTGTTATGGAGGGTTATGACAGTGTTATGGAGGGTTATGACAGTGTTATGGAGGGTTATGACAGTGTTATGGAGGGTTATGACAGTGTTATGTAGCCATTATGAAGGCTCCAGGTTCAGATAGTGTAACCCAGAGGTGATGATGATGCTCTATGGGTGTGGTGTCACCTCTCTTCTTTCTCATCGACTCTCTTCTCCTTTTCTCCTTTCTTCTCACCATCCCCTCTCTTCTCTCTCCTCAACTCTCTTCTCCCTCTCTCCTCTCTTCTCCCCATTTCCTCTCTTCTCTCTCTCTCCTCTCTTCTCCCCAGACTCTTCTCTCTCTCTCTTTTGCCCTCTCCTCCCTCCTCTCCTCCCTCTCTTCTCTCCTCCCCATCCCCTCTCCTGTCTTCTCCCCATCACCTCTCCTCCCTCTCTCCTCTCCCTGCCCTCTCTTCCCCATCGCCTCTTCTCCCTCCTCTCCCTCTCCTCCCCATCC
>NC_088231.1:22847265-22853837 GCF_036934945.1 Oncorhynchus masou masou
GCAGCAGAGGAAAAGTGATGCGTGGACTAAAAGTTAGTGTGTGTGAGATTCCTCCCCTCCAGCTGTCTCTGTGTCTCAAATGTCACCCTATATAGTGCCCTAGTTATGACCAAGGCCCAGGGGAACCAAGGGAATAGGGTTTGAAACTAGGCCTTTAACTAGTCGGGCAGCAACCTCGCGGTTCACGTTGCCACATCACTACACACCCTGATTCTCAGTCAGCTACTGGGGGGAGATCATGACAGAAGCTAGGAGTGTGTCAGAGCAATGTATTGGGGTAGTAGCCCATCCGTGAGGAGAGAGAGAGACCATTCATGGTTACATTGGAGCAGAAAAAGGCAATGGTAGTCAATGTCTCTGTCTTTCAGTCGTCTTTCTGTCGTCTTTCAGTCGTCTTTCTGTCGTCTTTCTGTCTCTTTCTGTGTCTCTCTCTCTTTCTGTGTCTCTCTCTCTTTCTGTGTCTCTCTCTCTTTCTGTGTCTCTCTCTCTTTCTGTGTCTCTCTCTCTTTCTGTGTCTCTGTCTCTCTCTTTCTGTGTCTGTCTCTCTCTTTCTGTGTCTCTGTCTCTCTCTTTCTGTGACTCTCTCTTCCAGTCGTCTTTCTGTCTCTCTCTTTCTGTGTCTGTCTCTCTTTCTGTGTCTCTCTCTCTTTCTGTGTCTCTGTCTCTCTCTTTCTGTGTCTGTCTCTCTCTTTCTGTGTCTCTGTCTCTCTCTTTCTGTGACTCTCTCTTTCTGTCTGTCTCTCTTTCTGTGTCTGTCTCTCTCTTTCTGTGTCTCTGTCTCTCTCTTTCTGTGTCTGTCTCTCTCTTTCTGTGTCTCTGTCTCTCTCTTCCAGTTGTCTTTCTATCTCTCTTTCTGTGTCTGTCTCTCTTTCTGTGTCTCTGTCTCTCTCTTTCTGTGTCTGTCTCTCTCTTTCTGTGTCTCTGTCTCTCTCTTCCAGTCGTCTTTCTGTCTCTCTCTTTCTGTGTCTCTGTCTCTCTCTTTCTGTGTCTCTGTCTCTCTCTTTCTGTGTCTCTGTCTCTCTCTTCGACATCTTTCCGTCTCTCTCTTTCAGTGTCTCTGTCTCTCTCTTTTTGTGTCTGTCTCTCTCTTTCCGTGTCTCTGTCTCTCTCTTTCTGTGTCTCTGTCTCTCTGTCTGTGTCTCTGTCTCTCTCTTTCTGTGTCTCTGTCTCTCTCTTTCTGTGTCTCTGTCTCTCTCTTTGACATCTTTCTGTCTCTCTCTTTCTGTGTCTCTGTCTCTCTATTTCTGTGTCTCTGTCTCTCTCTTTCTGTGTCTGTCTCTCTCTCTTTCTGTGTCTCTGTCTCTCTCTTCGTCATCTTTCTGTCTCTCTCTTTCTGTGTCTCTGTCTCTCTCTTCCAGTCGTCTTTCTGTCTCTCTTTCTGTATCTCTGTCTCTTTCTTTCTGTGTCTGTCTCTCTCTTTCTGTCCTCTGTCTCTCTCTTCCCGTCATCTTTCTGTCTCTCTCTTTCTGTCCTCTGTCTCTCTCTTTCTGTCTGTCTCTCTCTTTCTGTCCTCTGTCTCTCTCTTCCAGTCGTCTTTCTGTCTCTCTCTTTCTGTATCTCTGTCTCTTTCTTTCTGTGTCTGGTCTCTCTCTTTCTGTCCTCTGTCTCTTTCTTCCCGTCATCTTTCTGTCTATCTCTTTCTGTCCTCTGTCTCTCTCTTTCTGTGTCTGTCTCTCTCTTTTCTGTCCTCTGTCTCTCTCTTCCAGTCGTCTTTCTGTCTCTCTCTTTCTGTCCTCTGTCTCTCTCTTCGTCATCTTTCTGTCTCTCTCTTTCTGTTGTCTTTCTGTCTCTTTCTTTCTGTGTCTGTCTCTCTCTTTCAGTCGTCTTTCTGTGTCTCTGCTTTTTATACACACACACACACACACACACACACACACACACACACACACACACACACACACACACACACACACACACACACACACACACACACACACACACACACACACACACACACACACACAGTAAGAGAGAGAGTGTGTGTGTATGTTGACATTTTCCTTCTCCGCATGTCTGGAGGGGCCGTGATGGCTGCTACAGTGTGTCAGTCCTCTAGAGTTCAAACTCTCTGCCAACAAACCACTGTTAGTTAAAGGGGCAATCCGGGATTTTATTTTTTTTAATTTAGAAATTAATGGTATATAGCCATTAAGTATTGAAGAATATAATTTATAAAATGTCTCTTGAGCTTAGTTCAACCTTCATAACCTATCAAAACCCATATATAAGCTTGTTTTACTCCATTGTTTGTAAACAAACACTGTAGCTTGTAGCTTCAAAACGTTATAAAACTATGATCACGTGGATGGTCAGTCCCTGCATCCATATCTTTGTCTATGAATCTGAGAGCGGTTCTATTTTTCCTGCCCCTCCCTCAGCAGTTTAGCAAAATAAAGTGGCCATTTTATTGTAGTTTGAATCCCAGATTGCTCTTTTATAAGGCATTTATCTGTCTCTGTGAGCCAGAGTGTTTTGTCTGTGTTTGAGCAGACGCTCTGTCTGTGAGTGTGTTCCTTTCAGATAAAATAGCTGTGATACTATGGGGACCTAAACTATCTCCTGTGTGTGTGTGTGTGTGTGTGTGTGTGTGTGTGTGTGTGTGTGTGTGTGTGTGTGTGCGTGTGTGTGTGACGTGTGGCCGTGTGCACATTTCAGATGGTGAACAGCTGGTGTGTGTGAAAGTGTGTTTTGTATCTTGTTGAGTCAAGGGAGGCTGGTGTGTGTGTTTTCAGAAACCAGCTTTCAGAGGTTGATTTGTGCGTGTAATTCTCTCTCTTTCTCTCTCGTGTGCATCTATGTATACTTATGCATGTCTCTGTGTGTGTGTCTTCTTTGTGTGTCTACGCGTGTGTGTGTGTGTGTGTGTATGTGTCCAGGTACAGGAGCGGAGAATGCAGAGGAGCGCCTGGTGAACTACCTGTTGAGTCCAGAGCGTTATAACAAACTGATCCGTCCTGCTGTTAACAAGAGCCAGCAGGTTACCATCTCTATACAGGTGTCTCTATCACAGCTCATCAGTGTGGTGGGTACACACACACACACGCACGCACGCACGCACGCACACACACACAGAGGCATGTATGCACTATCACACACACACTCACACAGACACAGAGGACCATACACACACATGCCTGAAAACATTTCTATAACACACTGAGCAGAACATTAACGTACAGACACTATGTCACCATTTTCATAACACACTGAGCAGAACATTAACGTACAGACACTATGTCACCATTTCTATAACACACTGAGCAGAACATTAATGTACAGACACTATGTCACCATTTCTTTGTCTTTCAGAATGAGAGAGAACAGATTATGACCACCAACCTCTGGCTGTTCCAGGTGATGGTCTTTACACTTCCAGCTCTAACAGGCCCCAGTTAACCAACACTGTGGATGACTCCCAAATGCCTCCCTTTCACTATATATATTCTCTATAGTGTACGTTATACCAGTGCCCAGTAGTGCACTATAGGACAGGGCTCTCTAACCCTGATCCTGGGAGAGATACCCTCCTGTAGTAGGTTTTAACTCCAACCCTGTTCCTGGAGAGTTACCCTCCTAGGAGTAGTCCAGAACAGGGTTGAGCAAAAACCTCCAGGACCCTGTTCCAGGAACTGGAGTGAGAACCTCCTGTAGGAGTATCTCTCCAGGGTTGGAGTGAGAACCACAGGGCAGCTCTTCAGGAACAGGGTTGGAGTGAGAACCTACAGGACGGTAGCTCTCCCAAGAACAGGGTTGGAGAGCCCTGCTATATAGGGACTAGGATGCTATTTGGGATGTTCATATTGTAATCTCCACATATTACATCATTGTACATTATCTCAGTGTTTGAAATGTTGAGCTGTGTGTGTTTTCTGGGTGGTGTAGTTTATCGGTCCCTGTCTGTCTCTGTCTCCAGGAGTGGAATGACTACAGACTGAGATGGGACCCAGATAAATACGAAGGCATCAAAAAACTACGAATCCCATCTCAACACATCTGGCTTCCTGATATTGTTCTCTACAACAAGTATGTAACGCAGGTGCAGTGTGTGTGTGTGTCATAATAAAATGTCATCCTATTCACATGTGCCCATACATTTATAGATGTATATGGATTACTGTATTGTTGCAGATGTTTGTGTGTGTGTGTGCCTTTCAGCATGTGTGTGTTTGTGTGTGCCTTTCAGTATATGTGTGTGTGTGCCTTTCAGTGTGTGTGTGTGTGTGCCTTTCAGTGTGCGTGTGTGCGTGTGTGTGTTTGTGTGTGCCTTTCAGCATGTGTGTGTTTGTGGCGTGTGCGTGTTTGTGTGTGCTTTTCAGCATGTGTGTGTGTGTTTGTGTGTGCTTTTCAGCATGTGTGTGTGTGTGTGTGTGTGTGTAGGTGTGTGTGTGTGTGTGTGTGTGTGTGTACCTTTGTTCATGTGTGTATCCGTGTGTGTATAAGTCCCCCCTCCTGGTAGAGGCATTCTGACATTCTCTCTGTTCCACAACGCTCATGTAGAAAATCCACAGCTAAAATAAGCTTTATGTTTCTACGGTGATTTTTAATTGAAATTTAGTGCAGAAATAATGGTCCTGATGTCTCCTCAAGGACCAGGCTGTTAACGAGGGGGAGGGATTAACGAGGAGCAGTTAATTAATGTGGAATAATCACACCTCGTTATCACACCAGTCTGTACATACTATCTATCTGTTAGCGGTTCAACCTTTACTCAACCCTGCAGTGTGTGTGTGCTCTCATGTTAGCATGTGTGTGTGTGTGTGTATGTGTGTTCTCATGTTAGCGTGCGTGTGTGTGTGTGTGTGTGTGTGTGTGTGTGTGTGTGTGTGTATGTGTGTTCTCATGTTAGCATTTGTGTGTGTGTGTGTGTGTGTGCGTGTGTGCGTGTGTGTGTGTGTGTGTGTGTGTGTGTGTGCGTGCGTGCGTGCGTCCATGTGTAACATTGATGTGGACTCTCTCTCCCCTGCAGTGCGGACGGGGTGTACGAGGTCTCCTTCTATTGCAACGCCGTGGTGTCCAACACAGGAGACATCTTCTGGCTCCCGCCTGCCATCTACAAGTCAGCCTGCGCCATCGAGGTCCAGCACTTCCCCTTCGACCAGCAGGTAACTGTTGGTGTTGTTGTAATGTGCTTGTTGTTGATGCTGTCTTTGATCTGTGCTTCTGGGGGCTGTTACAGAAGGCTGGACCAATGAGAGACAGTTAACTGTCCTTTTGATCTGTGCTTCTGGGGGCTGTTGCAGAAGGCTGGACCAATGAGAGACAGTTAACTGTCCTTTTGATCTGGGCTTCTGGGGGCTGTTGCAGAAGGCTGCACCAATGAGAGACAGCTAACTGTCCTTTTGATCTGGGCTTCTGGGGGCTTTTGCAGAAGGCTGGACCAATGAGAGACAGCTAACTGTCCTTTTGATCTGGGCTTCTGGGGGCTGTTGCAGAAGGCTGGACCAATGAGAGACAGTTAACTGTCCTTTTGATCTGTGCTTCTGGGGGCTGTTGCAGAAGGCTGGACCAATGAGAGACAGTTAACTGTCCTTTTGATCTGTGCTTCTGGGGGCTGTTGCAGAAGGCTGGACCAATGAGAGACAGTTAACTGTCCTTTTGATCTGGGCTTCTGGGGGCTGTTGCAGAAGGCTGGACCAATGAGAGACAGCTAACTGTCCTTTTGATCTGTGCTTCTGGGGGCTGTTGCAGAAGGCTGGACCAATGAGAGACAGCTGACTGTCCTTTTGAGAAATATAGACTTAAAATTGTCATGGTATAATTGTCATGGTATAATTGTCATGGTATAATTGACTCGACAACAACAACCAATATAGAAATTCAATGTTCTTAATCAAATAGAAAAGTTACATGTAGCTGTTTATTAAAGTTATCTGTCTGCTTTAACAATCCTGTTTACTGGAATATCCCACTGGTCTGACTGATGCTGTCTGACTGCTGCTGTCTGACTGATGCTGTCTGACTGATGCTGTCTGACTGATGCTGTCTGACTGCTGCTGTCTGACTGATGCTGTCTGACTGATGCTGTCTGACTGATGCTGTCTGATGTGATGCTGTCTGACTGATGCTGTCTGACTGATGCTGTCTAACTGATACTGTCTGACTGATGCTGTCTGATGTGATGCTGTCTGACTGCTGATGTCTGACTGATGCTGTCTGACTGATGCTGTCTGATGTGATGCTGTCTGATGTGATGCTGTCTGACTGATGCTGTCTGACGTGATGCTGTCTGACTGCTGCTGTCTGACTGCTGCTGTCTGACTGATGCTGTCTGACTGATGCTGTCTGATGTGATGCTGTCTGATGTGATGCTCTCTGACTGATGCTGTCTGATGTGATGCTGTCTGATGTGATGCTGTCTGACTGATGCTGTCTGATGTGATGCTGTCTGACTGATGCTGTCTGACTGATGCTGTCTGATGTGATGCTGTCTGACTGATGCTGTCTGACTGATACTGTCTGATGTGATGCTGTCTGACTGCTGATGTCTGACTGATGCTGTCTGACTGATGCTGTCTGATGTGATGCTGTCTGACTGATGCTGTCTGATGTGATGCTGTCTGACTGCTGCTGTC